>NC_088870.1:15687728-15701708 GCF_032884065.1 Artemia franciscana | reverse complement strand
AAGCTATTATGTAAACATCAAAAATATTTAAGTTGTCTGAGCAATGTGCCGAGGAATCTCAAAAACAGCAAGAAAACAGGCTTGCTGCTGATAGAGAAAGTAAGAAAAGAAAGCGTGCCGAGGAATCAGAGCAACCTGAAAGTTATCGCCTGGCATTCAGGTACAGCCCAGTCGATGATTATAGCTTGAGTAGATGTGTTCAAATCGGGACTATGTCTAAAATGTGTCCCTAATGTAAGGCCTTGAAATTCAATGGTGAAACAATGGGAATGTGTTGCGCCTCAGGAAAAGTTAAACTTCCTCTATTGGCTGCACCACCAGAGCCATTGAAGACTTTCCTTACTGGAACTACGTCAGAATCTAAGCGTTTTTTGTCAAAAATCAGAAAATATAACTCATGATTCCAAATGACGTCGTTTGGAGTCTAAATCGAAAATCCAGATGAATTTATGTCTACTTTCAAAGTAAAAGGGCAAATTTATCATAGAGCAGGGTCCCTTCTACCATTCTCAGGCGAGAATCATAAATTTTTACAATTGTACTTCATCAGTGATAGAAATTCTGAATTGAATGCACGTTGCGAAATTTCTCCCAAAGTTGAAAGGACAATCGTTTCCCAATTGCAACATCTTTTCCACGAAAATAATAATTTAGTGCGTCTGTTCAAAACAGCCATCGATTTGATGCCTACTGATACGCATAAAAGTGTTATTTCCGCTGACAAAACGCCTCCTGGCCAACATGTGCGTAGATACAATGCTCCAACTATCGACGAAGTGACAATCGTTATGGTCGGTGATCAGTTTTTACCTCGAGATATTATTCTTCATAAGCGAAATGCTTAGTTGTTAAGAATTGCTGAAACTCATCGATGCTACGATACCCTACAATATCCTATCATTTTTTGGGATGGAGCCGACGGCTATCACTTTAATATTAAATTGATGAATCCAGCCACTAACAAAGAAATGAATAAGAAATGCAGTGCAATGCATTATTATTCCTATAGACTAATGATTCGGCAGGATGAAGAAAATTATATTTTAAAATGCCGTGAATTGTTTCACCAATACGTCGTTGATATGTATGCTAAAATTGAATCAGAACGTTTGCTATATATCCGCCTGAATCAGACCAAGCTCCGCTCTGAACAATACATTCATTTGCGAGATGCAGTTGTAAATGACGGTAATACAACAAACGTGGGAAGATTAACAATTTTACCTTCGTCATATGCTGGCAGTCCCCGTCATATGCATGAATATGCTCAAGATGCTTTTGCGTATGTTCGTCTCTATGGTCGTCCAGATTTATTTATTACATTTACATGTAATCAATCTTGGGACGAGATACAGCAGCTTTTACTTCAAGGACAATCGGTGGTTCATAGACATGACATTACGGCCCGTGTCTTCCGGCAAAAGTTGAAATCACTGATAAACTACATAATAAAACTTGAAGTGTTTGGGTCAGTGCGATGCTGGATGTACTCAGTGGAATGGCAAAAACGAGGTTTGCCACACGCACATATACTAATCTGGCTACATAAAAAAAATACTTCGAACGAAATTGATGATGTGATTTCCGCTGAAATACCTGATGAAAATGTCGATAAGGGGTTACATGATATTATTGTAAAAAATATGATACATGGACCTTGCGGTTCACTGAAAGAAAATTCACCATGCATGGCCAAAGGAAGGTGCACAAAGCAATATCCTCGACTTTTAGTATCAAACACAATTACTGGCAATGATGGTTACCCACAATATAGAAGAAGATTTACTGAAGATGGCGGTAAAACAGCAATAATAAAGAAGCGTAACGGTACCACCATCGAAGTAGATAACCAGTGGGTTGTTCCATATTCCCCGTTATTATCAAAATATGTGCCGGTGTCCCGGTCGTCATTTGTGTCCCGATGTCCAGGTCTGTAATTTCGTCAGTCGAAAACATGACGTCAGTCGACACAGAAACATGACGTCACCTGACAGACAGACACACAGACAGAAAACTTTTGGCACTTCGCGCCACCCCAACACATAGTTGGTGGGGGGGCTTCGCGCCCCCCCCCAAGCCCCCCCGCGCGCGTAAGTCGTTACGCGCCATATTAGTTACGCGCCATTGTAGTTGTGTCCCTATGTCCCACCTGTGAATATAGATAGATATATGTCGTCATTTATATATCCCCGTGTGCCCCCCGGTGTCCCGGTCGTCATTTATATTCCATGTGTTCCGGTCGTCATTTATGTCCCGGTGTCCCAGTCTGTGAATTCTCTTTGAGGGTCCCGGGCGTCATTGATATTCCTTGTGTCCCGGTGTCCCGGTCGTCATTCGTGTCCCGGTGTCCTTGTCTGTATATACATTCGTTTTTGAATTGGTCTTTTTTTTAGGTTTTAGTTTTCTGCCTTTTTTTAGTTTTTTTTAGTTATACCTCATGATTCTAATGATTGCCCTTGAGCTTTGTTGATGGTGATTGCTAATCGAACATTCTCTGTGTCCCCATCGTCATTTATATATCCCCCTGTGCCCCCCGGCGTCCCCGTTGTAGTTGTGTCCCTGTGTCCCGGTCGTTATTTATATTCCCTGTGTCCCGGTCGTCATTTGTATTCCGGTGTCCCAGTCTGTATATACATTCGTTTTTGAAATGGTAAATGATGAAATAAATTTTTGTATTTTTCCCCTTTTTTTTTTTTTAGTTTGTTTTTGGTTTTTACATTTTTTTAGTTTTTTTAGTTTTTTTTCTTTTTTCTTTTTAGTTTTTTTTTTATTTTTATTTTTTTAGTTTTGTTTTTCTCCTTTATTTTTCTTTTTGTTTCCTTTTTTTAGTTTTTTTTATTTTTTAGTTTTTTTAGTTTTTTAGCTTTTTTAGTTTTTTTATTAGTTTTTAGTTTGTTTTTTTCTTTTTAGTTTTTTTGTAGTTTTTACTTTTTTTTTAGTTTTTTTTTACTTATGTCCTGGTCGTCATTTATACTCCCTGTGTCCCGGTCGTCATTTGTGATGGTTTGTTGACGGTGTTTTGTTGATGGTGATTGCTAATTGAACATTCCTTGTGTCCCGGTCGCTTTCTCTTTGAGTGTCCCGGTCGTCATTTATATTCCTTATGTGCCGGTGTCCTGGTCGTCATTTGTGTCCCAATGTAATTTCGTAATTTCGTCAGTCGAAAACATGACGTCAGCCGACACAGAAACATGACATCACCTGATCCACAGACAGACAGACAGACAACTTATTTATATATATATAGATATATATATATATATATATATATATATATATATATATATATATATATATACTAGCTGTTGGGGTGGCGCTTCGCGCCACCCCAACACCTAGTTGGTGGGGGCGCTTCGCGCCCCCCCCAAGCCCCCCCGCGCGCGTAAGTCGTTACGCGCCATAATAGTTACGCGCCATTGTAGTTGTGTCCCTATGTCCCACCTGTGAATATAGATATATATATATATATATGGTTTTAACTACGTAAAACTTGCGAATATACAACATTCTTTGCTGTCCCATTGTCTTTGCATATAAATAGATTGTCAGGTTATCCCCCTGTTTCCCCCGGTGTCCCCGTTGTAGTTGTGTCCCTGTGTCCCGGTCGTCATTTATATTCCCTGTGTCCCGGGTCCCGGTCATCATTTGTATCCCGGTGTCCCGGTCTGTATATACATTCGTTTTTTAGTTTTGTTTTTCTCCTTTATTTTTTTCCTTTTTTTTTCTTTTTTAGCTTATTTAGATTTTTAGATTTTTTAGTTTTTTTTATTAGTTTTTAGTTTTTATTTCTTTTTAGTTTTTTTGTCCCGGTCGTCATTTATATCCCCCTGTTTCCCCCGGTGTCCCCGTTGTAGTTGTGTCCCTGTGTCCCGGTCGTTATTTATATTCCCTGTGTCCCGGTCGTCATTTGTATCCCGGTGTACCGGTCTGTATATACATTCGTTTTTTAGTTTTGTTTTTCTCCTTTATTTTTTTCCTTTTTTTTTCTTTTTTAGTTTATTTAGATTTTTAGATTTTTTAGTTTTTTTTATTAGTTTTTAGTTTTTTTTTCTTTTTAGTTTTTTTGTAGTTTTTACCTTCTTTTTAGTTTTGTTAACTTTTTTTTTTACTTGTGTCCTGGTCGTCATTTATACTCCCTGTGTCCCGGTGCTTTGTTGATTGCTAATCGAACATTCCTTTTGTCCTGGTCGCTTTCTCTTTGAGTGTCGTCATTTATTTTTTTCTTTTTTAGTTCTTTTAGTTTTTACCTTTTTTAGTTTTTTTTTAGTTTTTAGTTTTTTTAGTTTTTTACCTTTTTTTAGTTTTTTTAGTTTTTTAGCTTTTTTATTTTTTTATTAGTTTTTAGTTTTTTTGTAGTTTTTGCCTTTTTTTTTAGTTTTTTGTCCTGGTCGCTTTCTCTTTGAGTGTCGTCATTTATTAGTTTTTTCCTTTTTTTTTTTAGTTTTTTATTGGTTTTTACCTTTATTTTAGCTTATTTTTCAGTTTTTTCCTTTTTTTTAGTTTTTTTTTATTTTTTATTTTTTTTAGTTTTTTACCTTTTTTTAGTTTTTTTAGTTTTTTTAGTTTTTTAGCTTTTTTACTTTTTTTATTAGTTTTTAGTTTTTTTTTGTAGTTTTTGCCTTTTTTTAGTTTTTTCAGTTTTTTTTTTAGTTTTTTATTGGTTTTTACCTTTATAGTTTTTTTAGTTTTTTAGCTTTTTTATTTTTTTTATTAGTTTTTAGTTTTTTTTGTAGTTTTTGCCTTTTTTTAGTTTTTTCAGTTTTGACGTCACCTAATCCAGTTTTTTCAGGTGACGTCACCTGACACATCCATCCACACATCCATCCACACATCCACAGACAGACAACTTATTTTTATATATAGAAGATATATATATATATATATATATATATATTTTTAACTACATAAAACATGCAAATATACAACATTCTTTGCTGTCCCATTGTCTGTCCATATAAATAGATGTCATTTATATTCCTTATGTGCCGGTGTCCTGGTCGTCATTTGTGTCCCAATGTAATTTCGTAATTTCGTCAGTCGAAAACATGACGTCAGCCGACACAGAAACATGACATCACCTGATCCACAGACAGACAGACAGACAACTTATTTTTATATATATAGATATATATATATATATATATATATATATATATATATATATATATATATATATATATATATATATATATATATATATATATATATATATATATATATATATATATATATATATATATATATATATATATATATATATATTTTTAACTACATAAAACATGCAAATATACAACATTCTTTGCTGTCCCATTGTCTGTCCATATAAATAGATTGTCAGGTTTACCAACTCTTGAACATGCAACATAATAATTGTCCATGGGAAAACAATCCGTATTCAGATCTATACCGCATTTTTCTAACGATTGCCGTTGAGCTTTGTTGATGGTGATTGCTAATCGAACATTCCCTGTGTCCCCGTCGTCATTTATATATCCCCCTGTGCCCCCGGCGTCCCCTATGTAGTTTTGTCCCTGTGTCCTGGTCGTCATTTATATTCCCTGTGTCCCGGTCGTCAGTTGTGTCCCGGAATCCCAGTCTGTAATCTCTCTTTGAGTGTCCCGGTAGTCATTTATATTCCCTCTGTCCCGGTGTCCCGGTCGTCATTTGTGTCCCGGTGTCCCGGTTTGTAATTTCTCTTTGAGTGTCCCGGTCGTCATTTGTGTCCCGGTGTCCCGGTCTGTAGTGTCATCTTAAAATGACGTCATATACAAAGCCTTATATACTTATATACCTTATATACATATATACCTTATATACATAATGACGTCAAATGCAAACCCACAAACAAACAAACATGCATATATGCAACTTATTTTTATATATATAGATGCAGATTCTTCTTTAGATTTTTTTTTCTTTTTTAGTTTTTTTTTAGTTTCTTCTTTTTATTGATTTATTTTCTTCAGTTTGTCAATGTTCATTCTAACATTGACACTTGGAAAAATCTTTACGTGCCAAGCATGCTAAAGCTTCAACAATATATATTAAACCTCAAATTGGGGTATCTGTTAAAAGGTTTTCGAATTACTTTATTCTATTGTCAAAATATATTGAAATATTTGTGCGATTCCCAGTTTTTTTACTTTTATTTTTTTTTTTAGTTTTTTAGCTTTTTTTATTTTTTTTTTCTTTTTAGTTTTTTACCTTTTTATTTTTTTTATTTTTTAGTTTTTTTTTAGTTTTTTCTTTTTATTTTTTTTAGTTTTTTTTACCATTTTCTATTGTCAAAATATTTCGAAATATTTATGCAATTCCCAGTTTTAACATTGTAAGTTTCAGTTTTCTTTTTCTTCTTTATTTTTCAGACGTCATATGTCTGGCGTAACAGACATAGTGTAACAGACAGACAACTTATTTATATATATATATATATATATATATATATATATATATATATATATATATATATATACTAGCTGTTGGGGTAGCGCTTCGCGCCACCCCAACACCTAATTGGTGGGGCGCTTCGCGCCCCCCCGAGCCCCCCCTCGCGCGTAAATAGTTACGCGCCATATTAGTTACGCACCATTGTAGTTGTGTCCCTGTGTCCCACCTGTGAATATAGATAGATTTATATATGTGTTTCAAACTACGTAAAAATTGCGAATATACAACATTTTTGGCTTTCCCACTACTGGGAGCTTTCCGTTTCCAATTGCCAGCAATTGATCTGAAAATGTTTGACCAGAGTCATCGTTTTGCAATCGGGCACGCATATTTGTAGTTAATTATAATATTTTTTCGAGTGCCCATAAATTAGAATTTTTCAGGCAAGCATTCATTTCGTCTGCAGGAGTTAAACTACGTAAAAATTGCGAATATACAACATTCTTGGCTTTCCCATTGTCTGTGCATATACAAAGCCGTATGTACTAATAATGACGTCATATGCAAACGCTCTTTTTACAAACAAACAAACATACATACACAAAACTCGTTTTTATATAGATAGATAGATAGATAGATGCAATACAAATTCACTGCGTAAAACTTGCGAATATACAACATTCTTCGCTGTCCAATTGTCGCTGCATATAAATAGATTGTCAGGTTTACCGACCCTCGAACATGCAACGTACTGTTTTTCCATGTTTTTCCACTGATTGTTTTTCCATGGGAAAAACAATCAGTATTAAGATCTATACCACATTTTTCTAATGATTGACCTTGAGCTTTGTTAATGGTGATTGAAAATGCTAATCGAATTGGGAATTGCAATCTTTTAAATTGAAAAGGCAGATCCGTTGGAATCATGGGAATGCGAGGAATAAGAACAGCCTCACCCTCAAAAGGCCCTGTCAAGATTGTGGCCTCTATTAGGTTTTCCATTGTTTTTTTTACGGCAAGTCGCGTGCCATTGCAAAGCTTTGGTGGGTTGATATTTCTTAAAAGTATTATTGGTACGCCTATTTTTAGTTGTAGCACGTGTGGTGGAAACCCTGAAAGATCTATGGAATTTAAAAATTCAGATGGATAATTAACCGCTTCATTTGGTTCCAAAACTGTGTCGACTGACTTGTAAAGGACTGCCTGGTCTCGAATCTTGGTCAAAACAATATTGTTGATTTCGTGGACGTCTATATTTTTGGGTGCGAGAATCGCTCTTTCACTTAGCCATCTATTATTTTTATAATTTTTTAGAATATTCGGAAATACTTTTTCAATCAATTCATTTTTGGACGTCACTAAATTACAGAAATCAGCAGGTAGTTGTATACGTCCTGAAATTGAGTCTATCGTATCATAAATGTCTTTTTGTTCAGACGTTAACTTGGAAATGTTATTTTGTACATACGACAATAGATCACTCGTACTGTAACTTTGTTCACGATCCAATTCTACACATGTCGAAACAGCAGCGATACGGTTAGGTGAAGGCATTCCCAAATCCTGAAGAGGTTTGTTTGCCATACGTACGCACAAATCTTCTATAATAACTAAAGTGTAGTTATAAATTACAGATGTAAAATCAAAAGTCATATCTGACGTCTCTAACTGTTTTCGATGGAGTATATCTTCGGACATTTTTGACTTATATTTTTCTCATAACTCTGTAGGAGCTGATGGAGAGCAAGTTGTTAAAATGATGCCAAACAATGCACAAATTTGACTTGGGGTTGACGTTTCGCACGTGTCATTGATGCAGTTATCCCTGTGTTGGCCATTCTCCAATAAATTCAGAGCTTGGCATACACTACGGTAAGTGTCACGTATAGTACCGTTTACAGTTCTCAAATACTCAAAGGATGTCGGACCGGGTACATTCACCAAAAGCAG
Organism: Artemia franciscana; assembly: GCF_032884065.1. Taxonomy (NCBI): domain Eukaryota; kingdom Metazoa; phylum Arthropoda; class Branchiopoda; order Anostraca; family Artemiidae; genus Artemia; species Artemia franciscana. Next base: position 15,693,371 of record NC_088870.1, on the reverse strand, counting down.
GCGTAGAAAGAAGCATTCATGTTGATTGGGGTGAACGGTGTAGAGTCTTCCTATCATGGTATCTTTGAAGATGGTAGGTTGGCCGTCGACTGACTTACTCTGTTTTCGACGTTCAAATACTTTATTTTTAGTATTCCACGTGTAATACGAAGGCACTTCAGTATACAGCAGTTTTTTTGCAAAAGAATCATTTTTGCAAAGCGAAAAAAAAGCTGTTAATTTTGTATCCGGTGGATTCAGGGCTCTTTGTTGCACGTTGGTTTCCGAGAAATAAACACGTTGATAATTCTGTAAATGTACCGCTAAGTGAACAACAGCTGGACTACGTTCATGTATCGGAAATGAAAGAATTCGCCAAACAGCTTCATTACTGCTTATATATCTTCCAGCCTGATATTGTACGCTTTCGTCAAAATCTTTGATTTCGGGCTGCAAGCCAAAAACTGCCATGTCACTGCCTTTGTTGACGTATTTACATATGTATTTGATTGCCTTTACGGAGTTACAGTATTCAACGTTTATGTGTGCATTAAATGTTTTTGATAATAATGGGGAATATGGAACAATCCACTGGTTATCTACTTCGATGGTGGTACCGTTGCCATTGTAGGTTCTTCAGTCATTCTACAATTAGAAATTTCTCTTTCAACGGTCTTCTTACAATTAAAAATTTGTCTTTGAACGATATTCTTAAATACCTGTGTCCTGGTCGTCATTTATATTCCCTGTGTCCCGGTCGTCATTTGTGTCCCGGTATGCTAGTCTGTAATTTCTCTTTGAGTGTCCTGGTCGTTATTTATATTCCCTCTGTCCCGGTCGTCATTTGTGTCCCGGTCTCTAATTTCTCTTTGAGTGTTTTTTCTTTTTAGTATTTTTTAGTTTTTTACATTTTTTTTTTTCAGTTTTCTTTTTCTTCTTTATTTTTCAGCTTCACTATGAAATACATATCGCCGAACCTTTGTTTTTTTAGCTAAAATCTGGTAGGGATTGATGACCTTATCCAAGTCAAAATCCCAAACCCAATCATCATCGCTATCATTTTCAGTTTTGATATGTTTTGACTCTCGCTGTCCAGATGGATCTTCATCTAACTGCGTGGTTTTGTGTTCTTTAGCCTCAAGCCTGTTTCCTTGCTGTTCTTTTGATTCCTCGGCACGCTTTCTTTTCTGACTTTCTCTATCAGCAGCAAGATTTTTGGCATAGACTCTTTGAGCATCTTCATCGGCTTTTGCTATTGTAAGTCCATCAGTCATTTTAAACTTAAACATTAATAGATTTCTACGTGAACATATATGTCTTAAATATCTTTAATGACGTCATCGTCATAGCAAAAATGACGAAAACTAACTTCATGACGTCAGTCGACACAGAAACATGACGTCACCTGACAGACAGACACACAGACAGACAACTTATTTTTATATATATAGATATGTATATATATATATATATATATATATATATATATATATATATATATATATATATATATATATATATATATATATACGTAAAATGTTTTTAACTACGTAAAACTTGCAAATATACAATATTTTTCGCTGTCCCATTGTCTGTACATATGAATAGATTGTCAGGTTTACCGACTCTTGAACATGTAACATATAATTGTCCATGGGAAAAACAATCCGTATTCAGATCTATACCTCATTATTCTAATGATTGCCCTTGAGCTTTGTTGATGGTGATTGCTAACCGAACCGAACCTGAAACATAACGCTTTACCAACTCAGCTACTTCGGCCTGAATACATTCGTTTTTGAATTGGTATATGATGAAATAATTCAGACGTCATATGCGGACAGTGACGTCAGTCGACAGACAGACAAAGAACTTATTTTTATATATATATATATATAAATATATATATATATATATATATATATATATATATATATATATATATATATATATATATATATATATATATCTATATATATAAAAATAAGTTGTCTGTCTGTGTGTCTGTCTGTCAGGTGACGTCATGTTTCTGTGTCGACTGACGTCATGAAGTTAGTTGTCGTCATTTTTGCTATGACGGTGACGTCATTAAAGATATTTAAGACATGCGTTCACGGAAAAATGTTTAATTGTAAAATGACTGAAGAACCTACAATGGCAACAGCCGAGGAAGCTGCTCAAAGAGTCTATGCCAAAAAACTTGCTGCTGATAGAGAAAGTAAGAAAAGAAAGCGTGTCGAGGAATCACAAGAACAGCAAGAAAACAGGCTTGCATCTGATAGAGAAAGTAAGCAAAGAAAGCGTGCCGAGGAATCGCAAGAACAGCAAGAAAACAGGCTTGTGGCTAAAGAACGCAAAACCGCGGAGTTAGATGAAAATCCACTTGGAAAGCGAGAGTCAAAACATATCAAAACTGAAAATGATAGCGATGATGATTGGATATGGGATTTTGACTTGGATAAGGTCATCAATGCCTACCAGATTTAAGTTAAAAAACAAAGGTTCGGCGATAAGTACTTCATAGTGACGCTGAAAAATAAAGAAGAAAAAAAAACAGAAAAAATGTAAAAGACTAAAAAAAACTAAAAAGAAAAAACACTCAAAGATAAATTACAGACCGGGACAAAAATGACGACTGACACAGAGGGAATATAAATGACGACCGGGAACCTCAAAGAAAAATTACAGACTGGGACACCCGGACACAAATCACGACCGGGAATATAAATGACGACCGGGACACAGGGACACAACTACAACGGGGACGCCGGGGGCACAGGCGGGATATATAGTTGACGACTGAGACACAGGGATTGTTTGAATAGAAATTACAGACCGGGACACCGGGACACAAATGACGACCGGGACACTGGGACACAGGGAATATAAATGACGACCGGGACACTCAAAGAGAAATTACAAACTGGGACACCAGGACACAAATGACGACCGGGACACAGGGAATATAAATGCTATTTATATGCACAGACAATGGGACAGCGAAGAATGTTGTATATTCGCATGTTATACGTAGTTAAAAATATATATTTATTTTTTTTTTTTTAGTTTTTTCTTTTTAGTTTTTTTTTAGTTTTTTACCATTTTTCTTTTTTCGAATTACTTTAATCAATTGTCAAAATATTTTGAAACATTTATGCAATTTCCAGTTTTTACATTCTAGTTTGTTTTCTTATATATATATAGAAGATATAATCTGGCGTAACGGACAGACAACTTCCCCCCCCCCAGACCCCCCCGCACGTGTAAGTCGTTACGCGCCATAATAGTTACGCGCCATTGTAGTTGTGTCCCTGCGTCCCACCTGTGAATAGTATCCCGGTCTGTAACGTCAAAAAGTTTTCAATGGCTCTGGTGGTGCAGCCAGTTGAGGAAGTTTAAGCTTTCCTGAGGCGCAAAACATTCCCATTGTTTCACCATTAAATTTCAAGGCCTTGCAATAGGGACAAATTTAAGACATAGTCCCAATTTGAACCCATCTACTCAAGCAATAATCATCAACCGAATGCTAGGCGATAATTTTGACGTTGCTCTTGTGATTCCTCGGCACGCTTTCCTTGGCATTATCTCTTTGAGCCGTATGCCTGTTTGCACGTTGTTCTTGTGGTTCCTCGGCACGCTTTCTTTTGGAATTATCTCTTTGAGCCGCAAGCCTGACTCAAGTCTGGTTTCGCGTTGCTCTGGTAGGTCCTCGACAAGCCTTCTTTTTTTACTTTCTCTGTCAACTGCAAGTCTGGTTTCGTGTTCCTCTCGTGGTTCCTCGACACGCCTTCGTTGACGTGAATTGCACATTCCTAATATAGCCCTTTCTCTTTGAACCACAAGCCTGGTATTTCGTTGCTCCAGTGTTTCGTCCTGGTGTTCAATATTTGGTAACATTCTAGGATAATTTCTTTTTTACATTAATTGAGACTTTGGCAAATTTTTTTTGAGTACCTAGCATTCTAAAGCTCAACAATTTCTAATAAACCTCAAACTTTTGGGTTTCTGTCTTAAAGTTTTCGAATTACTTTAATCCATCGTCAAAATATATTGAAATATTTGTGCAATTACCAGTTTTATACATTTTAAACAGTTCAATAAAATTGGAAGAGCCTCAATTTTTGAATACTTATTATTCAAAAAAAAGTATTATTGAATATTTGATTAGGATAGTGGTAGAGAAAATGAAAAAGAACTTAAACATCTTTTTTTTAGTTTTTTTTTTTAATGATTGCCATTATGCTTAGTTTTTCCTTTTTTTTATTTTTATTTTTTCCCTTTTTCAGCTTTTTCTTTTTTTTAGTTTTTCTTTTTTTAGTTTTTTTCTTTTTCAGTTTTTTTCTTTTCTAGTTTTTTCTTTTTTAATTTTTTTTTTTAGTTTTTTCTTTTTCTTTCTTTTTCTTTAGTTTTTGTCTGTTTTATTTTTTTATTCTTTTTCTATTTTTTTAATTTTTTTTTTATTTTTTTTATTTTTTTTCCTTGTTTAGTTTTTTAGTTTTTGTAGTTTTTCTTTTTTTTTCTTTTTTTTTTATAGTTTTTTCTTTTTTAGATGTTTAATTTTTTTTTTAGTTTTTCTGTTATTTTAGTATAGCAAGTTGAACGTTTAGAATATATATTAAAAAGTCTGATATAGGAAAAAAGGGAATCTTAATAGAAAGAGATACTACTAGCTAGCATATAGAGGGTATATTAGAATCTGATATAGGTTGACAGGGGTTTTACCAAAGCCTCTCAAACACACAAAGCTACAAAGACAGGCGCAAAGACAAGCGAGCACCCACTCAGACTTAGAGGTGAAGAGAGAGAAAGAGACAAGCAAAAACAGAGAAAGAGAACAAGAAAATATTCGCTCAGACACACAATTATAGAGAGAGACAGAGAGAGGGGGAGGGAGAGAGAGAGGGAGATAGAGAGAGAGAGGGAAGGACAGAGAGAGAGGGACATAACCACATACAAACACACTGACTCATAAATATAAACAGACAAAGACAGATAAGGGGACAAGTAAACATCCGACCATACACATAGGCACAGAGAGAGCAAGACAAGCAACAGCCACTCAGGCACACGGGCAAAGAGAGAAAGAGTGCGAGGGAGAGGGAGAGAAAGGGAGATGGAGAGAGAGATAGAAAACACCTATAATCAGCTATAAACACCTACAAACACACAACACACAAATACAGACACGGGAAAATGAAAACGCCCGCTCCGACACAGGGATAGTGAGAGAGAAAAGCAAATAGTGCTCTGGCACACAGGCATAAAGATAGAGAGAGAGAGAGACAGAAATACCTAAAAACACACAGAGTCTGACACACAAAGACATATACGCAAACATGAAAATAATCGCTCATACACAGAGGTATAGCCTGAGAGACAAGAAAACAGCCGCTAAGATACACAGACATAGTGAGAGAAAGAGAGAGAGAGAGAGAGAGAGAGAGAGAGAGACAAAGACACTTACAAACACACATCGCTCGGACAAGCACACACTCTCCTAGATGAAAGACACATACATCATTATGTAAACCACTCATGTCGACACATATTTCTTACATTAAGAATTCGTCAGAACTTGTGAAAAAACTAAAAGAAGTGGAAATTTCTCAAATTCTATAATCTCAAGTTTTGACCTAGCATCAATGTATGCGAATATTGATATAA
>NC_088870.1:15595228-15682728 GCF_032884065.1 Artemia franciscana | reverse complement strand
GCTAGTATCAGACATTTATAAGGACCACATGTGTTAGAAACCCCAAAAATATGAAAACTTACGCATTTGCTGAATCACACAAGTATATAATAGGGTAAATTGGTAGAAATAGCTAATGATCACTGCAATGATAAAACCTATGTACGAAATATTTAATCGAGAAAGCTGACGTAAAGCATGTAAATAAAGTGGCAGCGTTATCCTACTATGGAGCAAATCATAAGCGCCTGACGACACAAGACACAATAGAAATTGACAATAGAGAAGAAATACTTCGAAAAAGGAATTAAAACTAGGTGTTGTATCTAGTTTTGTAGTAAATGTTTTACTAGGGGAGACTTCAGAAATATCGGTAACCTTCTTACAGTAAAAGCAACCTCCATGCCCTAAACCATAAAGGCGGAGACATGGGACCAATCAAAAAAGAAGAGGAAGGCAAACTGGACCACTTTGGAAAATGCCAATCAAAATATACAAAACTAATTTGAATTTGGTGACGAGGTGTTTATACACAATGCAAAACCAGTAAACATAAAAGTCAAAAGAGGGCGAACAAAAATGAATATATCCAGAAGCAAGAAAAAAAAATACTGACCGTAAAATAATGACCAGAAATAGCCAAAGATGAACTAGCAGGAGTTTTTGGGGTAACTTCTGAAAAATTTACGGAATTACAAACAAATGGTAGAGATTGCGGAAAAATAAAACTAGCCCTAACGAAGAAAAAGTATCCGCAAGCTAAATAATTTTGCAGTATTGGAAAACTACTTTACAAAATGGTAAAGACTGAGGAGAACTCTAGGAAATTTTAGCTTTTGGTGCCCCATTAACTGAAAAAGCGGTAATAAAATTGGAATAATAAAACTACTAAGAATCAGACAAACAAGCAGAAAAGGACAAACACAGGGGCAAGTTAGCACCTTTTCAGACACACAAGCACAGTCAGAGAGACAGACAAAAAGCCAGTCAGTTTCTACGTTCATCCGGGTACTTACGGCCAACCTACAATCCCCACCTTTTTCTTCAAATAATTTCATTGAATTTAGGCTCATTTATATTCACTAAACGTGGCGTGCCACACACAGTGAATCTAAATGAACCTTACTTGAATGTGAGTTGAAGTTTAATCAAATATAGGTTGGCCGCAGGTACCCAGGTTCATCTAAAAATTTAATGGCTGTCTGCTTGTCTCTCTCACTGTGTCTGTGTGTCTGAGCTGGTGTTTGCTTATCTCCGTGTCTGTCTGTGTAAATTTTATGTCTGATTCTGTGTGTTCTTATGTTTGTCTCAATCTGTGTATTTGTCTGTTCCTCTCTCTCTGTGCCTATGTGTCTAGGTGGGTGTTTGCTTGTCCAGTTGTCTATCGATGTCTGTTTGTAGGTCTAAATCTCTTCGTTTTTATGTGTTTTTGTCTCTCTCACCCTATGTTTCACAGTTTTTCGGACATTTGTGTGCTTCCCCAAATATCTGTCTTTATCTGTTTGTATGTGTGAATCTGTGTGTTTGTATATGTAACTTGGGGTGCTCCGTTGTGAACAGGGAGGGGACCGGAATAATGATTGTGATATTTGACTACCTATTATCTACTTGGTAAAAAGGAGGCAACCAATTTAAACAGGACAGAATCAATATTGAATTCAGTTACAAGTTTCTCAACTAATATATTGTGGTTAACATGGTCAAATACTTTTTGACGATTTATTGAAATTAAATTTGGACAGTATTTTCGCATTTTTGGACTATATAGTAATATATTTTTTTCCAATGCAGGCAGCAAGAAAACAAGGTAATGGGAAGTAGAATTGGTTCCCAAATTGTCTCAGGTCAGTAAAAGGTAAGAATTTTTCTTTTAGCCAATCTGCAAAGAATCTTTCACATATTTTAGAGAACATTGGAATGAGTGAAATAATTAAGGCAACGCTTAGATATTTTCCAAGACCACACTGCCTTTCCATGACAAAAATATAACAGTTCAAAATAGGGATGAAACCCTTTAATCTACAGACATTTTGTGTACGAGTCTGTCGGGTCAAAAGAAAGTTTTTGTACGTTATTTGTACACAGTATATAGTTGTTTCTTGTACACAGAAACCCCATACTAATCAAAGATGTTAGCCTAGTAAGATCCTCTACAGCTAAAACTTTGTCGGTTTGCTTTATAACCAGAAATCCCTAATAATTCTATCAAAGACATAAAGATTCTTAATAATCTAAGAAGTGATGAATCTATTATTATTACAAAATCAAACAAGGGTAACACTTTAGTGGTAAACGATACCAAGGACTATGATTCAAATTTTTTTTTCTGAAAGATGAAAAAACGTACATAAATATTTTTTGACCCAACAGACTCGTGCACAAAGAAGTTTAAGAACGATTTAAAGAGTTTGATGGAAGAAGGGAAGATTACACTTGAACTTTACTACAAATGTATACCAAGAAGTTGTTTGTGCGCTAAATTATATGGACTTCCAAAGATACATAAGCCAAACCTACCATTACGACCAATTGTTGCAGGTACAAAGTCATCAACAAGTGCTCTGAGCAAGTGATTAGTGTCATTATGTAAACCTCTCATGTCGACACATATTTCTTACATTAAGAATTCGTCAAAACTTGTGAAACAACTAAAAGAAGTGGAAATTTCTTCAGATTCTATAATCTCAAGTCTTGACCTAGCATCTATACATACAAATATTGATGTAAAAGCCGCAGAGGTTCTTCTTGACAGAAAGATATTAAGAAATTTGGACTTAATTAGTGGTAAAATAGATTTGGAAGTCGGTGTAATTATGAATTTAGTTAGATTCTGCAATTTGGAAGTCGGTGTAATTATGAATTTAGTTAGATTCTGCAATACGTTCTCTTATTTTTTTTCAATTCAGAGGGAGCTTTTTCGAACAAGTAAATGGTTTACCCATGGGGGCCCCTTTAAGTCCTTTATTAGCAAATTATTTTGTAGAAAATATTAAAACAATAGTGTTAGATTCATATTTTTCAAAACACAAATTTTGGGGGAGATATATCGATGACATAATTTCAATATGGAATTATGGGAAGCAGGAATTAAATGGTTTTTTAGAACATCTTAATTTTTGGGGAAGGGATTGATAATTTACAATAGAATTAGAAGAGGATAAGAAACTTACATTTCTCATGTTCTACTTTTAAAAAATGAAAATAGTCTGGATTTTAAAATTTACAAAAAAAACTACTAACAATTATAGATTTTTGTCGTTCTTCTCTGATCACGCTCACCAAGTAAAAATTGGTGTAATCATATGCTTAACTGACCACAATTTTAGAATTCACTCTCCAAAATTCATTGAGGAGGAATTATTGTTGTTAATAGATTTTTCAATATGTAACCATTATCCAGGCTAGTAAATTGACCGAACTCTTTCAAAAAGAAAGAAAAAATAGGGGGAGTTTCAATTAAACTAAAAAACTATATTCCTACAGGTATTAAAAGGGCATATAAGCAATATCAATGGCAGATGTGCTCCATCATAGCTGGTAAGGTCATGGATATTTTAAAGAACCTAATTTGATTGGAAATCAAAAATTCTAGTGCCCTTTTTAAGAGTCAAAACTGATTGGAGCGCAATCAGCCCTCCTCTTTAGGCCACAATTTTCCAAACACTCCCAATCAAAAGTTCAAAGACGGCGATTTTGTTCACCATTGCTGAACAGCCTAGTAACTATGCTAGGTCAACCCAAAACAGTTATACAATTTACCCATTATGCTTAAAAACTAAATGTTGGTTTTAAACTAAACCAAAATCTACATTGTGTTTAGGTTGCCAATAAGAGTTTTCAGCAATATCCCAAGAATTACTGACGGTATTAAGTTCAAATTTTTGGGGCTATTTCTGCGCTCGAAATTTAACCAAGTAACCTCGAAATTTAACAGAATGTAAGTGTATCCAAGCTAGATAGAATTTTAGTAACAAAGTGGAGTTATAAAGTCTCCTGTATTTGTGGAATCTCTTACGTGGGACGTACTAACCAGAATTTAAAAATGGGATTGCAACAACATCAAAATTCTATTTCATTGTCCTTAAAGTAAAATTCCAAACTTGAAGATTTCACGTCGGCTCTATCGGAACATATTTATAATTATCCAAATCATTTTATTTTTGTTTGAAAATCTCTCCTTGACTTCTAGGGACCAAAGTTTAAAGCAAATTTTCAGGGAAACAATTGAAATTAAAAAAAAAATTATTCAAGAATAATTCCATAAACAGAGATACAGGTGGATTTGGATTGAATTCAATTACTGATAATTTACTGAATTCAAATAGAGTAAATTTCGTTTCACCTAAGAGTTTTGACCTCTGTCCACCTGATGGTTCAGATAAATCTAATGAACCGGAACCAAAAAGGTCAGGTAGATTTGCTTCCAGTGCTGCATTGAGAAAAATGAGAGCGATAAACTATATGTAATTAGTTATGGCGGTGCTGCCGTTTCAAACAAGGATGTTCCTCCTTCTGTCCCTAGACAGTAGAGCAAACCCGCCAGCACACCTCATAACGATGAGAGGGTGTAAATGTCACCTAGCTTCACGCCAAGTGAAGTGACGGCTAATGTGCTCTGGGTGACCCGTAGGACTGGGGCCCCTGCGTTTAATCATACCCAAGAAACATCCAGAATTATGTTGAATAAGTCTAATATGAGAGTGAATTTGGCTACGGCATTCCCGGCTTTAATCAATGCGTGCTTCGAGGCTGACAACCTCGTCAAAAAGTGAGCTAGCTACTATCTTATCAAAGAGACAAGGTCTGAATATCTGCTGCTCGAACCTGTGATCCATCAAATGTTCTCTAACGCAAGCCTTCGTAGCTGAAGAATTTTATCTATATAACCTAGATATACTTCGTGTTTCAGAGAAAAGATTGAATGGACAATCAAAAATTGACCTTATAGTCCCTTCGGGTAAAAAGGCCATTCTGTTCAATTCTGGCCCAATGGAAGGATCCGGCCTTACCGGAGTGGGAATAATAATGACACCAAACACCGAATCGGGACTCATGGACTATGAAGCAGTGTCTGACAGAATTGTGATGGCCCGTTTAAAAGGTCAAAGTAATAGCCTGACAATACTATCTGTATATGCCCCTATTCGTGACGCCCCTGACCACTTGAAAGACAAATTCTATGCCGACCTCCAACTAACTCTGAACAAAATTCCTCGCAAGGACATCCTCTTAATCGGTGGTGACTTCAATGCCAGGAATGGCACAAGACTAAACAATTCTGAATCTACCATTGGCAACCACGGTTTGGGCGACCGATGTATTAACGGAGTTAGACTTCTCATGTTTGCGATACTGAATAATCTCAGTGTGGCTAATACATGGTTTAAACACAAACCGTGCCACACTTGCACTTGGAGATCCCGAGATTGTCGAACCCACGTCCAAATTGACTATTTACTCGTAAATCGTCGCTGGAAGTCAATGATTGAAGACTCGAGAGTGTATAGAGGGGCAGACACAGGATCAAAGAGTGGATCTGACCATTTTTTAATAAAATCAAAAGTTAGATTCAGAACCAGCTCTAAAAAATATCTACACCTAAACGCTTCCTAGACATAGAGAAGCTCAAACTCCCTCAAATTAAAGAGACCTTTATGCTCGAACTCAAAAACCGTTTTAAAGCGTTACAAGATAGTGACCGAGAATTTAAGACCAATCAAGCAATTTCTGAGACTGAGACAAGAGCTATGACTGAGCAAGAAGATTTTAACCTATCGCTAAATATTGAAAAGCGCTGAAACAAGTTCCGAAATCAAGTGAAAGAAGCAGCTACAGAAATTCTCGGAGTAAGGGATAAGGAACCCAAAAGATGGATTTCACAGAAAACAAAAGAACTCTCTTTAAGGAAGAAACAAATTACCAATAGGCATTATGCTTCTTTTAAACTGCTCCGCAAAGATTGTCACAAATCTGCTAAGGCAGATAAGCAAGCATAATAGTCTAATGTAGCCAATGAAATGGAAAAAGCTGCAGCACGCAATGATTCACGGAAACTCGACCAGCTCCGAGGCGAATCAACCGGGAAAAAGAAACAAAGATCTACCCCCACGCTACTTAGTAAGGACAACAAGCTCCTCGTGAGCAAAGAAGATCGAATCGAACGATGGTGTACTCAATTCCAGGAGCTCCTTCATCCACCAGAAAATGACCACAGAAAGCCGATTCCATCCCTCAACAGTTCTGAGCCACCATCCGTGTATGAATCCCACAACAGTTTTGAGCCACCATCCGTGTATGAAGATCGCAATATTGCCCCTCCAAACAGAGAAGAGCACTGTATTCTTGGCCTGCGGCTCTCTGACCGAGTCTCTAACTATGTCATCAGAAGAAGATGTGGTGATATACCACTTGTCGCTGATGTTGTCGAAGCGAGACGTCTACGGTGGTTCGGGCCTACACTGCGCCGACCGAATGACTCGCTCAGCAAACAGTGCTTGAAATGCCAACCTCTTATGCACTGGAAGAAGAAACCCGGAGGACAGAAAAAGACATGGTTATCGACAGTTAGAGCCGATCTCGAGCCAATGGGAGGTTTCAAGGAGCACGGGCATCGCTGGAATAGACAATGGATTCAGTTGATCGAGCCAGTCGCACTTGAAAGAGAACGATGGAGTGACGCTTGTCGGCAAATTCTGGATGCCACGATGGGCCTGGACAAGGCTTGAACGTGACTCAAGTAAAAATACAATTAGTTTATTGGGTATAGATTTTGTTGTTTTATTGATGGTATTGGAATGGTATGCTTCCCGGCCACCACTATTGTAATATGTTAAACATAAAATCGCAAACTCAATATATTAAACATAATTGAAAATGTATGCAAATATTTCGATCAAGACCTCCGCTTGACCTTCCTCAGTGCAGAACAAAACTAATAAAATATAAACGAGAGATAAGAGCTCATATGGTACTTGTGACGAGGTCGGAAGAGCCAAGACCTAATATGGTATGAGCTCTAGCATGGTTTGAACAAAATGGTATTAACTAGGCCCCCTAACTCCCCCAAAGGAAGCGGATCCAGTCTGGTTACGTCAATCATGCGTCTACGACATTTGCTTGTTCTACCCACCAAGTTTCATCCCGATCTCTCCGCTCCAAGCGTTTTCCAAGATTTTAGGTTTTCCCCCTCCAACTCCCCCCGATGTCACCATACCTGGTCGATATCTGAAATAAGATCTCTGAGACATGATTTCGTTCTAAATATTAAATTTGATTATGATTTGGTCACCTGTTCTTAAGTTAAAAATGCCTCTATTTTTCTATTTTTCCGAATTAACACCCCCCCAACTCCCCAAAAGAGAGCAAATCCGTTCCAGTTATGTCAATCACGTATCTAGAACTTGTGCATGTTCTTCCCATCAGGTTTCATCTCGATCTCTCCACTCTAAGTGTTTTCCAAGATTTCTGTTTCCCTCCTCCAGTCCCCCCATGTCCCCGGATCCGGTTCGAATTAAAAACGAAGCATCTGAGACGTAAGATCTTTCTATGTATAAAGTTTCATTAAGATCCGATTACCCATTCGTAAGATAAAGATAACTCAATTTTCACGTTTCCCCCCTCAAACTTCCCCCCCCCATGTCACTGGATCTTTTCGGGATTTAAAATGAGAGCTCTGAAGCACAAGATCTTTCTAAATATCAAATTCATTAAGATCTAATTACCCTTTCGTAAGTTACAAATACTTCATTTTTTCTAATTTTTCCGAATTACCCCCCCCCCCCAACTTCCCCAAAGAGAGCGGATCCGGTCCAGTTTTGTCAGTCGTATTTCTTGGACTTGTGTTTACTCTACCCACCAAGTTTCATCCTGATCTCTCCGCTTTAAGCGTTTTCCAAGATTTCTGGTTTTCCCCCTCCAACTCCCCCCGATGTCACCAGATCTGGTTCATGTTTAAGATAAGGTATCTGAGACATGACATCGTTCTAAATATTAAGTTTTCTTAAGATCTGGCCACCCGTTTTTAAGTTAAAAATACCTCAATTTTTCTAATTTTTCCGAATTAACACCTCCCAACTCCCCCAAAGAAGGCAGATCCGTTCCAGTTATGTCAAGCCCGTATCTAGAACTTGTGAATGTTCTTCCCATCAAGTTTCATCCCGATCTCTCCACTTTAAGCGTTTTCCAAGATTTCCAGTTTCCAAGATTTCTGTTTCCCTCCTCCAGCCCCCCATTTTCCCAGATCTGATTCGAATTAAAAATGAAGCATCTGAGACATAAGATCTTTCTATGTATAAAGTTTCATTAAGACCCGATTACCCATTCGTAAGATAAAGATACCTCAATTTTCACGTTTCCCCCCTCAAACCCCCCCCCCCCATATCACTGGATCTTGTCGGGATTTATACTGAGAGCTCTGAAGCACAAGATCTCTCTAAATATCAAATTCATTAAGATCTAATTACCCGTTTGTAAGTTACAAATACCTCATTTTTCTAATTTTTCCGAATTAACCCCCCCCCCTCAACTTTCCCAAAGAGAGTAGATCCGGCCCAGTTTTTTCATTCATGTTTCTTGGACTTGTGCTTATTCTTCCCACCAAGCTTCATCCTGATCTTTCCACTCTAAGCCTTTTCCAAGATTTCTGCCCTCCCCCCACTCCTCTCAATGTCACTGGATCTGGTCGGAATTTAAAATAAGAGATCCGAATTACAAGCTCTTTCGAAATATGAAATTTCATTAAGATCCGATCACTCCTTCGTAATTTAAAAATACTTCGTTTTTTTAGTTTTTCAGAATTAACTCTCCCCTCAACTCCCCCAAAGAGAGTGGATGCGTCCCGGTTATATCAATCATGTATCTAGGACTTTTTCTTAGTTTTCCATCAAGTTTTCATCCCGATCCCTCCACTCTAAGCGTTTTCCAAGATTTCAGGTTTCCCCCTCCAACTCTCCCCAATGTCACCAGATCCAGTAGGGATTTAAAATAAGAGCTCTGAGACGCATTAACCTTCTAAATATCAAATTTCATTAAGGTTTGATCACCTGTTCGTAAGTTAAAGATATCTTTTTTTCAAATTTTTTCCAAATTAACCGTCCCCCCCACTCTCCCCCAGATGGTCGAATCGGGGAAACGACTATTTCTAATTTATTCTGGTCTGGTCCTTGATATGCCTGCCAAATTTCATGGTACTAGCTTATTTGGAAATGCCTAAACTAGCAAAACCGGGACAGACACAGACAGACGGACCGACAGAATTTGCGATCGCTACATGTCACTTGGTTAATACCAAGTGCCATAAAAGCCAAACCTTAAAACAAAACGCCAAACTAAAATATGATAACCCTTTCTTAGTAACGGTTGAGTTACTCTTTCACCGTTACTAAGAAAAGGTCGTCATATAGGCCTATTAGTTTTGTGTTTTGTTTTTAAGGTTTGGTTTTTTATATTTTTATCATTTTATTTTGCACCAAGGACAGTCAAGTGGAGGTCTTGACGAATATATTTGCAAAATTTTTCTCTGGCTGTTTATTGTCCTCATTTTCTTCCTTTCTTTGCGATTTTATGTTTTATGATGATAAGCAAGTGTGGTCTCAGAAATTAATTATTGTAATATGTCAACCACCGCTGGTGCCGCAATTACATCTGGGGCCCATGATTGCGTTTTTGATAGCTATGGTAATGTGATCGAACGGTGAAACGGGCTAAACTCTCGGCCACGGGTGCCATAACCGGGTCACCACTATTATCTCTAGCTCTCTCTTTGGATGTTTACGGACTCTCCTATCGATAAACTAATGACGGTATTTTCTCGCGAACTGTTTTTTATCCTGGCTGGGTTTGGGGAACTAATAATCTTACTCGGTTGTAGAAAATAAGTTGCTTGTATTTCACTCAAAGGTCACCCAAACCGCGCATACATGTATCAACTCTGAAAACAGAATAAAAGAAAATCACCACTTTTGTATAGAATTTACTTTGTGTTGGGTGGACATTGGTTTGGCCCAAAAAAATGACAGCTTTAAAGCCAAATGCTATTTTAATCCAATTTACTTTCAATGGCCAAGTCCAAGAAGACAAAAAAAGAATTTAGCTTGAAAGCTTAATAACTGCAAAAACACTAGACTTGGAACGAGAGTTTAACTTATCATAAAATTATTATATTAGCGGTAAATATAAGCAATTTAATTACGGAAAAGAAAACAGGCCATTTATATGAAATGAAAAGAAATAGGGATGGAACCCCAACACTCAGCCTAATGATAAGGAAAAACAAACTACCGGCTATTTTCGGCTTTTCAAAATCAGCTGCATTTCAGTATTTTCTTTAAGAATTGTTGGTGTCTTTGAGTGATTAAATAAAAAAAGAGGCTTCTTCAACCGTAAATAAGCATCAACATTGAAGCTTAAACGAGCATAAGTAATTACTTATACAAGTGCGACGCCTCTCTCAATACCTAGCTCTTCACGCTAACGTTATTTAGAACTAGCTGTTGGTGTGGTGCTTATCAATTTACATAACATTATTGTGAATTAACATGCACTACATAGGTGTGATCAAATCCTTAAGCAAATATCTAATTAGTACGGTACGGTAAATAATTAATGTATAAATATGCAGAGCAATCAGAGCAATATCATATGATATTGCTCTGAATCATCTGCAGAGCAATGGTGCGGTCTAAGTAAAGAGCAATGTGAGTACAATGTATTATTTATGTTTTTTTTTGTTCTTTGGTTTTTTGGGTTTAGACCATGGCACTTTGCATCAAAGAAGCTGCCGTAGAAATTTGAAAAGGGCTCATTTGATTGTAAATGGGAAGGGCTAGTGCCCTTTTTAATTGTCAAAAGTGAGAGGAGGGCAACTAAAATACCCTCCCACGCCCTCCATTTTTAAAAACCCCTCCAATCAAAATGTTGAGATAGCCATTCTGTTCAACGTAATAGAAAGGTCCTGCAATTATGTCTTTGAGGATGACAACCCCCGCCTAAAGCCCTCATGGCAAGGGTTATAAGTTATACCCTGAGGGTATATAAGGTATATATAAAAAAGGCGATCGTATACACTTTGAGGGACTCATTGGGTTGATGATCAGATGTTGTAACGCTCTTTTTAAAATTGAGAGTGATGGAAGGGCGAATACCTCCACTCCCACACACACACCTTCCATTTTCCGGAAATATATCTGATAGAGATTTTGAGATGCCCTCTGTTGTCATAGAAACTTCAAAAAAGGCTCAATCGATTGAAAAATTGAAAGAGCTAGTGCCCTTTTTAAAAGTCGAAAACGTTTGGAGGGCAATTACCCCTTCCCACGCTCACAATTCCCCAAACAAATCCAGTCAGAATTTTAATATACCCATTTTTTCAACTTAATTGAAAAGTCCAGAAGATATGTCTTTGAGGATAACACTCTCCACTGCAGCCCTCAGTGCAAGGGATGCAGGTTATGCCCTGGGGGCATATAAGGCTTGTTTAGAAAGGGTAATCGTATAAACTTCGGAGGGGGCTCTTTCGATTGGTAATCAGAAGTTCTAGTGTCTTTTTTTGAGATTGACAGTTATCAAAGAGTTGATACCCTTCAGGCTTTGTATTTTCCCGAAGTGTATCTGGTAAAAATTTTGAGATGGCCATTTGTTGTCGTAGAAACTTCAAAAAAGGCATATTTGCCTGGAAATTGAAATAGCTAGTTTCTTTTTATAAATAAAGTGATTAGAGGGCAAAAATCCCTCCTCCTCCCACGTCCAGTGATTCCCAAAACACATCTAATCAAAGCTTCGAGATAGCCATTTTATTGAACATAATAAAAAGGACTGGAAATTATGTCTTTGAGAATGACAACCCTCCAGCCAGCCCTCAGCACAAGGGTTATTGTACTACTACTGGCAGTAAGAAAAAAAACAAAGAAAAGGGGAGAAGATGCTAGTTTCTTAAATGCTTAAATAGTGACGAAGACCACACTGCCTTTCCATATCTAACAGACGCAACTTAGAAACAATAGGGAGATTTGACCAAGAAAGTGGAATTCAATTCAGTGAATATTTTGGCCCTATATCCAAGGGCTATTTTCAACACAACACCAATTGAACACAACAGTAGTTGAACTTCGTTGAAGTTCAACTTCCTGGTTGAATCTTCGTTGAAGTAAGGATGCTAGGGCTGTTTTAAAAGTTTTGTTTTAAACACTTTTAGTTTTGTTTTCATATTTCAATTTAAGTTTTCATACATATATTTTTTCCGGTGTTGTGCTGAAAACGGTCCTTGGATATAGGGCCGAAATATTCACTGAATTGAAGTCCTATGTCTTGGAAAAAAATTCCTAATTGTTTCTAAGTTGTGTTTGTTTCTTTAATTCTCAGATATTTTTAATAAAATAGGATGTTTTTTAACTGTGTTCAGTCCTTTTCATGAAAACCAAAAGTTTTTACATGATCAAATATTTTTAATAAAATTGGATGTATTTTAACTTTGTGCGTTAATATTTTTTAAAACTAAAACCCAAGTTTCTTGAATGCTCAAATATTTTTAATGAAAAAAGACGTATTTTAAACCGTACAAGTGCATATTTCCGAAAACAAAAACCCAATTTTCTCAAATGCTAAAATATTTTTAATAAAATACGATGTAGTTTAACCGTTTGTGTTTTTTAATGAAAACTAGAATCTTATTTTCTTAAATGATCAAGAAGTGGAGTTAGGTTAATCCTAATGAAATATATCAAAATATGATGAAAATATAACATTAAAAAAAAATGATTGGGCTAGATATTTAAACAATAGGGAGGAGTGGGAAGGTAAAATATATTGGCTCTACATGAAAGATTTCTTAGCTACAATTTTTTTACATATTAGAAAGTAAGAATAATTTTTTAATACATGCAGTCCAAATACTTAACCCTCACCCCTCTCTCTCTCTCTAATTTGCAAATATATAACCCAAATTATACAAGTCCAATGTTTTCTGCATCCGTCACTTGTTTTCCACCGAACGTAAGCTAATTGTCTCTCAATACAGATGAATAAAACCAGTTCGTTCTCGAGTATGTACCATTATGTACACAAGCAACAAATAATTAGTTAAATTAAAAGAAAACTGCATAGAAACCATTCGTAAATGCTGAACTGTGTAAGGAATAACCCCAAAGAACTTGAAAAACAAGGGTATTTCATTTTTGTCAAAGATTTTTCACTGACGTGTTTCAACATACTTTCCATTATAAAAAGAAAGCAGACATGTTGATACGAAGGAAATTTCAAAACGGTTACTTGTTAGACGAGTCTCGACTGATGAATGACTGTTGAATTGCTCTATTATCTGATTGAATATCTTTTTTTTACAGAAACAAAGAGCAAGCATATGTCTTGAGCAGAGAAAAAAAAAACCTAACAGAAATTATAATCAATAATAAACTGAAAGTTAAGAGAAGCAGATGTTAAAGACTTGTTAAAGAATGCAACCAATAATGAACGTATAATAACTCACCACAGCACCATGCCGCCTGAAGCCAACACACCTACACATGTTCCTCTTCCATCCTAGTTTATTCCAAACCTCCCTCGTTATACCGCCCCAGGAAGTTACCATTTTCCATAAATCTTTATTAAAGACATCCTCCCTCCCCAACCATGGACGACACGTTTTGCGTGTAACGGTTGGCTGAAAAGGACAAACTTTGGCAAACTGTCATCCTTCATCTACAGGACGTGCTCTAACCATCTCGACGTGCTCTGTCATCCTTCATCTGCAGGACGTGCTCTAACCATCTCGACCTTTCTCTTATCATAGCCCCCGAAAGCAGGATTTAACTATCGTTTTCCTACAGCCTACTGTTTGAAATAACGGTCAGACGTCCGGGCACCCAAAATAATCCGTAGGTAATCTCTGTGGAAAACACAGCTAACCTTCCTCTGCACCCATACTTCGAAACTATATTTGACCACTGTCATCACCGTAGCTTCCAATGCTCTAAATTTGGTTTACAGATTTAGCTCCCTATTTCTTAAACTTTTTTCAACTGTGAAAAATCAACCTGAGCCTTAGCTGTTCTACTTTTAACATCTTCACTGCTCCAACCGCGTTTACGAATAACACTACCAATTTGAGTGGAGCTCTCCTTAGCATTAGCGACTTAGTCTTCTTAATATTAATGTTCGAACTTATTCTAGCACCCTGAACTCGTGAAATCTCTGAAAATTCATTTTACTCCCACTTATCTTGGACGCTTAAACCATGATCATTATCTAGGTCCAGGGAAGTTTCTCTTCTCCACGTGACTCCCAATGCTCCTTGAGACAAAATCTATAAAAATGTTCCATGTAAATGGGGATAGAACACAGCACTGCTTTACCTCAGATCTAATGCAGAACCAACCACTGTGCTCATTTCCTACATTAACCGAAGCAGTGATAGTCTTGTGCATAGCACTAATCACTTTAATGTATTCGTTTGGTATAACATAAAAGGGTAAGGCCTTCGCTAAAACTCTTCCATCAGCTGAATCGAACGCTCACTCGTATTATCTATAACTGGACTAAAGGTATTTATAACTCAGGCACTTCTCAATTATTAACCTGAAAGTAGAAATTTCGTCGACACATTCTCTAACCTTCCTAGATTCGCATTGTGATTCTCTTAAAACTTAGTCTAAAGCAGTGATGCAATAAGTACTCCAAATTTTTACTTAAGTATCAAGTATTAAGTACTCATTGTTTTTTTACTTAAATATCAAGTAATAAGTACTTTCCAAATTCTTATTTAAGTATCAAATATCAAGTACTTGCCAAAATTGTACTTAAGTATTACTTCAAGTACTACTTCAAGTATTTATTCTATATATATATATATATATATATATATATATATATATATATATATATATATATATATATATATGTATATATATATATATATATATATATATATATATATATATATATATATATATATATATATATATATATATATATATAGTAGATAATAAAGTAGATAGTCTTTTTACATAAATCATCACTGGAAGACCGAATCCGAGAAGGCACGTTTATTAAACCAAATCGAGCAATTATTTTTCTGTTTTGGTGCCATCTAGGAAGCCGGAGGAGGAATTTGCAATATCTGAAATAAGCTGCACATAGAGTATGGGGATTTTTCTTACGAAACAGATGAGCCATGCCTGATAAAAACAAAAGCACAGGGGTGCAATAAGTGTTATAAATCATGCACAAACCGTTGCGGTAGTAACGGCTTTTGTTTGGGGATATTTTTCCGTAAGCAACGCGTAAGTTTTTCACGGCTTGATTCACTAGGGATGAAAAGGTAGTGGAAAGTACTGGACCGAAACACAGACTAAGCCAACTAACTAAAGAAGAACATGGCAGAATTTCAGTCCCAGCAACGAATGAAGCAACCACATAAGGGCGATCAAAACAAATAAACTCGCATTTAGACGCATTAACTGACAGTCCAATCTTAGATAGTTCATTTGTTAATATTATAAAATTGGAAAGCAATCCACGGCGAGTCAGGGCAACAAGAAGAACATCGTCTGCATATGTAACAGAAGACAAACCAATATTACCGTAAGAAACAGAACTTTTAAGGGGACGCAGGAACGATGCAAGCACACATTTAAATATACTAGAAGACAATACGGCAGAAGTTGCAACCTATCTATTTCTAGCAGCAGTTTTCACACCATGAAGTGGCAAAAACCATGAGACTAAGTCGAAAATCTTTTGAGAAAAAAGGAAGAAATAAGGGCTAAGAGCTCATATGGCACTTGTGACGAGGTCAGAAGAGCCAAGAGCTCATATAGCATGAGCTCTAGCAAAATAATAAGAATCAATATATTAATTTAAAAGAAAAATCAGAGGCTTAATGCTGGTCGGCATTTAAAATAAGAGCTCTGAGACACAAGGTCCTTTTAAATATCAAAATTCATTAAGATCCAATCACCCACTCGCCAGTTAAAAATACCTCATTTTTCTAATTTTCCTCTCCCTTCAGCCCCCCCCCCAGATGGTTGAATCGGGAAAATCAACTTTATCAAGTCAATTTGTGCAGGTCCCTGACACGCCTACCAATTTTATTGTTCTAGCACGTCCAGAAGTACCAAACTCGCCAAAGCACTGGACCCCCTAACTACCCCAAAGAGAGTGGATCCAGTCCGGTTTCGTCAATCACGTATCTACGACATTTGCTTATTCTAACCACCAAGTTTCATCCCGATCTCTCCACTCTAAGCGTTTTCCAAGATTTCCGGTTTCCCCCTCCAACTCTCCCCCAATGTCACCAGAACTGGTCGGGGTTTAAAATAAGAGATCTGAGACATGAGTTTCTTCTTAATATCAAAGTCAAAAATACCTCACGAACGGTCACCCGCTCTTAAGTTAAAAATACCTCAATTTTTTAATGTTCCTGAATTAACACCCCCTCCAACTCCCCCAAAGAGAGCGAATCTATTTCGGTTATGTCAATCACGTATCTAGGACTTGTGCTTATTCTTCCCACCAAGTTTCATCCTGATCACTCCACTCTAAGTGTTTTCCAAGATTTCTGCCCCCCCCCCAAATCCCCCCAATGACATTGGATCTGGACGGTATTTAAAACATGAGATCTAAGTTACGAGGTCCTTCTAATATGAAATTTCATCCGATGAAATTCAAGATCCGATCACTCCTTCGTAAGTTAAAAATACCCCATTTTTTCTAATTTTTCCGAATTAACCCTCCCCCAACTCCCCAAAAGATAGTGAATTCGTTCTGTTTATGTCAATCACGTATCTAGGACTTGTGCTTATTTTTCCCTCTAAGTTTCATCCCGATCCCTCCACTCTACGAATTTTTCAAGATTTTAGGTTTCCCCCTCGAATGTCACCTGATCCGGTCGGAATTTAAAGTAAGAGCTCTGAGACATGATATCCATCTAAATATCAAATTTAATTCAGATCCGATCTAATTTTTCCAAATTAACCGTCCTCCCACTCCCCCCTCCAGATAGTCGAATCGCGGAAAAAACTAGTTCAAATTTAATCAGGTCTGGTCCTTGATATGCCTGCCAAATTTCGTCGTCCTAGCTTATCTGGAAAAGCCTAAACTAGCAAGACCGGAACTGACAGACCGACAGACCTACAGAATTTGCGATCACTGTATGTCACTTGGTAAATACCAAGTGCCATACAAAATAATTTTTCTCTGGGGACGGAATATTTGGTTGAAGGTTGGCTTCAGTATGACTTATTTTGGAAAAGGGTTATTTCCAGGCTTTGGGCAATCCATGGGTAGAAGTAGTTATAGGCCCTACTAAACTGAAGGAAAACTCGACTTTCTTAAAACTTGAAACCCCCTCCCCTTCGCCCTATTTTAGATATGGCTTGTGATACCAGAGCTCGATATGAGCCCTGATCCTAGTCATCTTTGGTCTAGCTTTCATTTGGATCCGTTGCTCCATTCGCAAGCTATACTAAATTAAACCAAAAGCTTGACTTTTTTCAGCACTTAAACCCTCTCTCCCTCGTTCTATTTGAGCTAGGGTTTTCATCTCAAAACTTGATGCCTGTCACGGTCTTAGGCTACTTTGGTTCAATATTCACTGAGATCCATCAATCTCTCGCAAGCTACACTGAATTAAGTGAAAAACTCACCTTTTAATTAAGCTTGGGTCTCCATCCCAGAACTCAATGCATATCATACTCTTAGGCATCTTTATTCAATTTTCATCGAAATTCATCTCCATATGCAAGTTACAGTGAATTAAATGAAAAACTCGAATTTTTTTTAACACTTAAAGCCCCATCGCCCTAATTAAGCTCAATTTTAATCCAAATAGTTCAATTTCAATACAAATCCCCTATACTCGATTGCACAGACGGACGGACAGACAGACAGATCTCAAAAACCTATCTTGATGGATATTTTCCACTGTCCAAATAGGTGATGATACCTGCATGATGATATCCCATTGTTTTTCTTGTTTTGGATACAATTAGCCAACATGGCTACCTAAGACGCTGTAAAATCCGTCTGCCCGTCTGTCTGTCTGTCCGTCCGTCTGTGTAATCACGTATAGGGGGGGGGGACGTTGGTTGGATTTGGATGAAAATTTTGATGGCCAGATTTGGTGCCAAGGATCATGAGATACATCAAGTTGAAAGATGAAGACCCTAGCTCAAATAAAACAGGGGGAGAGGGCTTTACCTGCTAAAAACAGTTTTTCGTTTAATTCAGAAAAACTTACGAATAGAGTGATGGATCAAAATGAAAATTGAACCAAAGAGGCCTAAGACCATGACACATATCAAGTTTTGAGATAAAGACCCTAGCTTAAATATAACAAGGGGAGTGGGTTTTAAATCCTGAAAAATTTAAGTTTTCTGTTTAATTTAGTATAACTTGCAAATGGAGTAACGGATCCGAATCTAAACTAGACCAAAGATGCCTAAGATCAGGGCTCATATCAAGTTCCGGTATTACAAACCCTATCTCAAATAGGGCGAGAGGGACAGGGTCTCAAGTCTTAAGAAAGTTGAGTTTTCTTTTAATTTAGTAGGGCCTATAACTTAGGAATGGAGTGACAATCTGAAGTCAGATTCGTCTGAATACCTGAATTTGCTGAAATGAATTTGACAAAATACCACTGCATTGGATCCTGCTAGAATTACCTAGACTTGTTTATTGCAGACAACATTTAGATGGGCAAAGATTCATAGCTTCAGTAGTTTTACCAATAATATGCTCCTGAAGATGATGAAATGGTAGAAATCTGGTTCAGTTGACAAGATGACAAAACTTAAACATTAATGGTAGAAATATAAGCCCAAATGGACTATAGCATGCAACATTTAGCACAAAACAAGGGATTTTAGCTCACTGTCGACCAGTGAACTGCGAAATAATTTCAATTTTCTTTATTATATAACTTTTAAACAAAAATTAAACCAAGTGTTAATAATACTACAATTTTTTTGTCAAAAACAAATACCTTATTTCATATCCAAAAATAGGGCATGGAGGTATATCTGAGTTTACTCTAAATCTAAAGGGTGATGTTTTCTTGTACATTGCCAAAGCACGGACACACACAAGCTATATCTGAGTTTGCTCTAAATCTAAATGTGATATTTTCTTGTACATTGCCGAAGCACACACACACAAAATTTTCGTGTCAGAGGTAAAGTATTTGAAAAACAAGTACATTAAAAGTATCTTAAGTAATAAGTATTTCGTAATCTTACTTAAGTATCAAGTAATAAGTACACCCTAGAGTTTTTACTTAAGTACAAGTACAAGTAATGGAAAATTTTACTTAAGTAGTACTTCAAGTAAAAGTACTTCAAGTAAGTGACAGCACTGGTCTAAAGCATGTTTTAGTGTTGAAAGTATCATCTTACTAAGTCGTGCGATATCTACCGAGACCAGGCTAATGCCTTTATAATCACCATGCTCACTCTTACATTTTTTAGGTAGGGTTTTAACTAGGATTTTTCCTAAAATTGCTAAGCACTTAGCTTTTTTCAGAAATCGTATTCGCAATCTTTAGCTGCTTATTTAAGACTTCATAGCCACCACATTTAAGAGACTCAATTACCACACTCCTAGATCCAGGGTTCTTATTGATTTTTTATCCTTTTAGTTCTGTCAGAAATTTTTCCCCACAAAATAAATTTGACTACGTCATATCACGTGATATTGTTTTTCGTGCATAACTGAAACTAAGTTTTGATATGAAAAAAAAAATTAATAGATAACACTCATTAATAAGAAAAATATGTTGAACATAAAAGGACTTATGCTCCACCCAGTACTTTCTTATCAGTTCAGTTATCCATGCAATAATATGTAGATAAATTCAAAAAAGATAAGCATACGCCTTAGATAGCTTTAAGAAAGGAATAATGCTAGCTTTCACTTTTTTCGCATTATTGATCGTGATTTGTGATTGTGCTCAAAGTGACCTTGGGATTTTCACATGTACATCAGAAGTATGCACTACATTCAACGACGGGAATTGCAAAATCAAGCTTTGCAATGGATTTAACACAACAAAGATACTTCATCCTGATGTTCCGTGTGATTGCTGTGAATATTGCATTGAACACTTGGGTAAGCAATCACAAATATCATATGTTGTGCTATTTCAAAAGGTGTCATGTGAAAGTATTTTAAATAATGTAATATATCAGTTTTAACGGATTGTGTTCACTGTATCGTATAAGATACGAGTTTTTAGACAAAAGACATTTTATTTCAAAACGACTATTTTATGCAAAAAATGCCAAATCTCCAGATCTTTTCAACAACGATGATCAAATACAATTTAAGATCTATTTTTAAATTAAGAACATTTTGTAAAAAAAAAATATATGTACTAAATTTACGAAAAAAGAAGCAAATTACGTCTTATATCGCTAAAAGAGGTTACGATGCTAAAGATGGCACTCAAAAGGTCACTCGTACCGAAGTCTCTAAAAACAAACAAATAAAAGAGAAACCTAAAAGAGGTTCCTTTTCATGCGACCCATGTGACAACCGAATTTTAGACCCATGTGTAGAGTAAGAGAGATTTGTCTCCCGTGAATTTCTTTTTCCTTGGTGTCATTAATGCAGTGATATTACTACTAACAACTCATCGTAGCGCCAATTCGGTTGAAGCCAAAATAGGTACGCTCGTTCCTCTTCCATCCTAATATATTCAAAGGTTCCCTATTTACATCCTCCCAAGGAGTTCTCATTTCCCTTAAATCTTTCTTTATTACATCCTCCCACCCCAACCGCGGACGACCTCTTTTCCCTTTAGCTCTAGACAGGTGGCCGCAAAGGACAATCTTCGGCAATCTGCCATTCCTTTTACGCATAACGTGCCCTAGCCATCTCAACCTTTCTCTCGTTCTAGAAAGCGGGATCGTATCACACTTTTCGCACAGCCTACTGCTAGGAATACGGCCAGTCAGTGTTAGAAATAGATCCGATTTACTTAAAAAAAGAAAAATATCAAATTCTAAGAAATTAAGGTTAGGTTAAAAGGAAAACTCTAAAAAAATACAAAGAAAAGTAGTTGAATTGACTAAATGAAACAAATTTAATTTGAATTGTTTCAAACACTAAGATTGAGGCGGAGAGACAGAATTTTAACAGTTAATCGTAAAATGCAGAGGAAGAGTGTTTCTTGAACGATAGCATAGCCGGAAGCTGTAGGCATGTGCTCTCCTTCAAAATCTGAGCCGTCTGTTTTTAAATAGTTGCTTAAAAGTCACTGAATATTTTGTATTACATAGCCAATTTATAGCTATGATGGTTAAGCTCTTCTGTAGATTAACTTTCGTCGAGGGTTTCAACTACTTGTAAATCATGGGGTAAAAAATACTTTAAATGTTCTCTTAGCCTCTCTTCTCTTGATTTAGGTGCAAGACAATATAAACAATAATACCTGATACCATGGGATTTTGTGACATATCAGGTGACAGGATTAATTACGGGGGTTGTGAAATGGTCTTTGATTGGATGAAATTGTACATACGGTATCACCCTCAGCTAATCAGAGGTGTTTCGCACTGATGTATATCTATTGGCGTAAACCCAATTTTTTTAAACTTGTTTGGACTGCACTAAAGTAATATGCAACTTTTCACATATTACACGTCTGGGAGTTTTTTAAGAATCTGTCATTTTCTATTTACAGAAGAAGGGAGTCCCTGCTTCAGTACCACGATACTCGTTCCAGAGAGGATGTGTGGACCTGGACTTGCATGTTTACCTGATGCTTCGCAAGAAGATGGATATAGTTGCCAAGAAAGTAAGCTTATAACTTATCTGTTTCAGTTTTTCCAGTTTACTCTTTAGCTGGGATAAGGAAACCAATGGTAAAATTTCGGTATAAAAAAAAATAACTTGCAAGAAGCTGAGTATAGTTGTCCAAAAAAAGTAAGCTTATAAGAACTCGCAAGAAGTCACTGGCGTTATTTAACAGAATTATTTTTCAACATCTAGGGAAGTACAATTTTGTCGTATTTTTAATTTGCTCTATGAAAATACTGAAAAAAGGGTTTTTTTCAACTAAAATAACTCTAAAGGTATCCATTCAAACCTATTCGCTTGGGGGGGAAATCTGGGGGGCTATTGTCTCCTGTTCTTTCTCCGCAACTTTAAACCACTTAAAATAATAACTACGGCTTCTAAAAAAACTAAGCTTATGGCTAATCCGTTTTTAAAAGTCCGTGGAATTACTTCACGAAAATTATGAAGGATTAAAGGTGTTTTTCAATCTTGGTTGGTGGGAGGGAATTTACCGATTTTTAATGTTTTCGATGAAATTAGCGAACAAATGGTATTTTTTATCGAAAATACCACAAGGTAAGGGAGAGTGGGACTGGACGTGGCAGTTTTGACTTTTTTTACCAGGCCAAAATTGATATTATTTTATCATAAAAAGCATATTTATAAAGCATATACATTATTCTAAAATACTTTATTATTTTAGCCTATAGTGAGAATTTCAACCCATCCCAGGGAAAATTGATATCGATATAAGGCAAACTGATACTTTAGTAAGGGCGATTGATATTTTGAAAGAATTGTAATAAATAGATCGTTATAAATCAAGATACAAACATTTTTATTGAGTTCAATTCAAATTGGGATTATGAAAAACTCTCCAAGATATCTCTTCACGATAATCGCCTACATTTTCTCATGTTAAATCCAAATCTGTATCAGTGGGTTCCACTTCCACGTCTAAGGTGCATTTCTTATGTACGAGGTCTGATAAAATTATTTCAAGACCGATGAGGTTAATCGTTAACAAATTTGAGTATGAACTTGCACGTCCTATATTAATTTAACTTTATGCGTTGGGAAAATATATTAGACATAGATTGGATTAAAATAGTCTTAGTCGGCTTCTAGGTGGTATTAAGTAAAGTGTGTGTTTACATCCTGTCAGATTTTATTCCAAATTGCTCTCAGATGAGCGAAAAGAAAACCGAAAACAGATCGCCACTGTTTGGCTAGTGTTCTGAATCTGATGATTTTCTATCAATTATAAGTGGTGACAAGACTTGGGTATTTGGCTACGACCCAGAAACGATGATACAATTTTTGCAGTAGAGGACACCTGATTCGCAACATCCCACAAATCGTCAAGTTCGAAGTCAAATGAAGGTTATGTTGACTACAACGGTATTGTTCATCATGAGTCATGAGTATGCTCCAAAAGGAGAGACCATAATAAAGGAGTGCTATATTGATGCCCCTCAATATTTATGAGACACTGTACGAAGAAAAAGAACCGAGTTTAAAGAAAATGGTAGCTGGAAACTGCATCGGAATAATGCACCAGTTAGGGGTGGATCTAGAGAATAATCTTGGGGGAGCACTCGACTAAGGGGTGCCAATATGATTCGAGCGTCATTATAGGGGGTGTAGATAACGCTTTTGTCCGACCAGTTCGTCTGTGTGAATCTGGTTGGTGCTGATGTAAAATGACAAAAAAAACCTCTTTGAAAGCCAAAAATATTTTTCTATAGCAGTAAAATGCGTATTAACAAAAGACGCGAGCAGTTTCTTTGATGAATAAATTACTATGACTTCATTGAGACTTTCTGAACGAGTTTTCTAGACTATTTTTTTTTTCTTTAGAGTTGGATAAAAAAAAATCTATTAATGGGGAAACCTCTAATTTCTAAGGGTGGAAATACAACTGTTTTTACAAGAGGTAGAAATTCGTAAAACAGCCCCTTGATCTGCTACAAGATTTCAACATTTTCTACAAAGAGACAAAAACTACCTGCAAGCCTGGTTGCTGTTGAATATATGAGCAGCACTTCAAATGTGGGGGTCCTGCCTTGTTGCTTTGGCAGCTAGAAAATGCTTTGAAGAGTTTCTACGAAAAGCAAGGGAATATTGGGTTTTTACTTGTGTCAAGGGCTACTTCTTTTGAAGATTCTTTAATCGGAACCAGAACCAAAACATGGAATGGGTCGTGTCCCCACTGTCAAAGCTGATTTTCTTTCAAAAGGGAAAGAATTTATATGTTTATTATAAACCCTACCCATACCGTGGCAGTTTTTAATACCCAAATATATTTAAGGTTCTTAATTTCCTCGAAAACCATACAAGTGTAATAATGATAGGGAAAAGTATAATATATTTTAGTGTGAATAGATGTTTTATATTAAAATAATGTCATGTACATTATCACAAAGTATTAATATTGTAATGTAAAATAGTTCCATTTCTTATTAGATGTACCTTTCTCTACGTTTCTTACCTTTCTACCTTTCTTACATTTCATTAATTCTGTTTGATCAGTATATTGACCTCCAGCGCTCAATCCAGTCCAAAATGATGAATTCTGAGCATTCTTCTCGTTAGAACTAGTTAGGTCAGTTTTTCTTTGTAAAATTCCCCGTTAAGCGGTGAAAAATATTCTCAAATACATCAAAATCAAATTTAAAACACACAGTTTTTGTTTTAGTTTGAGCGCACAATTTTCATCTTAAGTTTAAAAATTATAACCACAGGGCTGCAGGAAAAATAGCACCGAAAAACGTGCACAGAGAAAATAAATTTTAAGCACTTCAGGAAACACTTAATTTAGACCTCTCGTTATAACCAGTTAGGTCATTTTTTCTTTGTAAAATTCCCCTTTAAACAGTGAAAAATAAGAAAAATATTCTCAAAATACACCCTCGTTAGATAAATATTATAAGAAAAATAAGAAAAATAATGATATTTCTCATAAGAAAAATATTCTCAAAATACACCCTAAGTAGAGATACAGCGTTTTCTTATGATGATATTGTTCACTTCAGAAATAGATGGTTTTGGATGTTCTGCCTTATCTCAGTTTAGGGCGTTTTGCTGAAACACGGTCAAAATGCTGTTTAAACACGTGCTTTAATAATTTCTAACTTAATCCAGTAGCGTCCAGCGTTGCCATCTGGGAACACCTTACTTTAAATTTTTATTGCTAATACGGTAGCGACTAGGATAAATTTTAAGCGTCCCTTAAACTACCATAAATATCATAGAAGTTCTCGAATTTTTTCGGTCTTGAATTTGGTTTAGTTTGGTTCTCTGGATTTTTTTTTTAAATATGGAAGAAAAGAAAGTTTTTGAAAGCTATTTGTTTTTAATGGAATACCAGGGAAGGCAAGTGGTTGAAACCTCTTGTTTTAGCGTTTTGTTGTTCTATTATCACCACTGTTAGAATCTATGAAACAATTGCACCAAAATATCTACAAGAAGAAGAATGCAGTATCAGTTAAAAAAAAGTGTTCCCAACCGGGAAATTGGGGCGTTTCAACGACCTAAAATTGTCCACATGCTTTGTAGCAGGCGATCACTTCTGTTTTGAAGATGGATCCCAAGAAATGTGCTATATACGAAGAGACAAACATTGATATGGTCATTATCTATTTATCCCTCATAATTTCAGGGTACTAACAAACAAAATATGGGGTAATTGCAGGGTACTCAATGATGAAAGAGAGGAAGACAAGGGCAATAAAAATAAATTCAATAGTCTTACAAGTTGTCTTGCAGGGACGATAGAGCTTGGGATACTTGATACTTGTGAATCAACCAGCCTACGTCGACCGTATGAATCTGGGTAATTTTTAACTTCCACATTATTTTCGGATACCATAGACGGCATTCCACTAGGACTTCTTCCTAGGAAGATAGTATTATACCCTGCATCTTACTACAGTCGGGCAGCTCAATAAGAGAGGGCATGTGAATTAGCTCTCCCAAATCCCACACGGCAAGCTCAAATGTCCAAAACATTTCCCAAAAACCCCATTTATAATGTGTCTTCGCTCCCGTGACCCATCCTTATCACATCCCTGTCAATGACTCCCAGAAACCGTATCATAAATCGATGGGCTCTTAAGAAAGAGAATAAAAAATCTGCCAAAAAAAAAGAAAAAAAGGAAACAGTCTGAAAATGACGATCGACCAAGAAAGTTTAATTATATGATTAATTCTTCCTGAAAACGAGATTTATCTTGTAATTTTATGACGAAATGATTCGTAAGCTCATCATGCAAGCATTTTCATGTCTGAATATCTAGCAGATCAAGAGCAAAATCTTGGGTAAGGGGGCCACTGAACCAAGGGCGTCAATATGACTCGAGGTGGGCGCCAAATTAAAAAGCTTATTTTAAAAAAGATAAAAAAGAAAAAAAACAGAACAAGGGCGCAACAAATATCTTGGGGGAAGTGTCACCCCCCCCTGACCCCATGGATCTGTTCCTGGCCTAAATTACTTTTAACTCTTTCATTCATCTAATTTCAACGAAATTAGCAATATAGTTAAAATAAATACATAGACAGATTTATCACACGAAAGCCCTATTGGGCCATTCACTATTTAATTAGTCACAAAATAAAGTTGAGAATGTTTTGAGTGGGGAGTGGACAGGGGCAATTCAAAAAATACTCCTTAACATAAATTAATGTTGTATGTTGCTTTGTCATATCCCCGTCATTGAAGCCCAGAAACCATATCCTAAATCGACAGGCTCACAAGAAAGATAAAACAAATCTGCCAAAAAAAAAGGAGAAAAAGAAAACACATTCTGAAGATGTAGAAAACACATCTAATTTCAACCAAATCGGCTATATAGTTAAAATAAATCGATAGATAAATTTATTCACACGAAAGCCCTATTGGGCCATTCGCTATTTAATTAGTCACATAACTTAACTTAAGGATTTCTTTTAGGGTGGAGGGGGTTTATTATTAGTCAAAACTTACCTTTCGGTTTCCGGGTATTTTCGGATATTTTACCAAGATATCCAGAAATATCCTTTGATCCCCTTGCACATTCAGCCATCAGTGTTTGTCTCTTATCCATTCTATGCTCGTGTCCAGATTTCTTATTTTTATTCACTTTGAACTTTTAACTCTAAGGCTACTTTTCAATTTGTCATTGTGAATAGACAAATAGCTATGACTGTATTACCACGTGCATGAAACGTGTTTAAGATACATCTTTTATCTTCAATAGGTGTTTCCATTTCCGTGAAATAGGGGAAAGTTCCATGTTCGTAGAAAAATCTTTGCAGCAATCAATGATTTTTATGCCAATTTTGTAGATATATACTGAACTGGCTGAAGATAAAAAAAAGTTTTGTTCATTTTAAGTTTCAACTTTACTCTTTACATTCATAGGAAAGCTTTGCTTTTTGTTGTTAATTGGGCAAATCACCTACGAATAATTGATCAAATTGTCAAGTATACATAAAAAAAAGAGTATAAAAATAACGGAATGCGAATGAGGGTGCCAGAAAAATATTGGAGGGCCTAAGGCACCGCCCACCCCCTCCCCCTGAATCCGGAGTTTTTTTTAGGCGTATTTAATCTTCTTTTGGCAAAACGTTGGTGCCACAAAGGTCAGAGGTACCACGGCAGTGACGAGCCCTGTGTCAATGCCATCTGGTACATCTGAATTTAGCTGCTTATCAAATTGTGTATCATAAAGACCTGGACATTGCTATTAATTGCATATTGTTTCTCCATTCGCTACTTTCGAGCTTAAGGATGGCACAGTTTGATGGCTGGTCAGCTCATGCAGGGTCTTAAATGTTGTGAAATGTCTTTCTTTTGGGCAGCTATCTAGGTTTCAGTAGCTTTGCCCGCTATAAAACCTTTCTTTTCCTTGTGGAGCATATAGTTAATTTGTTTGTTGAGCTCTCTGTATAGGGCTATATCTACTCGTAGTCCTGCTCATCATCTCTGCTTGATTAGTCCTAACGTTTGGTTGCTTATCCACTCTTTTCTTTTTTCATTGCTTCTAGCCCACAATTTCTGCGGCTGCTGCAAGAACATTGTCTGTAAAACCGTAAAAATGCTCCACGCTGATTCCCTTTCTGAACACTGTAATAGAGCCTCAAATCAGTTAGAGATATTAATCGCATACTGTTTGTGAACCGTGGGATTGTGCTGCTGCCATCGAGAGCTATCTTTCGTCTTAGAGGAAGAGGAGTTGCTCTTGTTGGGCCTCAGTGAAAGTTTGATCCGTGCAGAAACAAGGTGGTAGTTGGCATTGCCGAGCTCTGTGCCTCTGTATGAGTGGCAGTTCCAGAAAGACAATAGCCAGTCTCGTCTAAGAATGATGAGGTCAAGTATCTTTTTTGTTGTGCTATTGTTGCTTCAACATATGTACCTTTCAATGTCTTTTCTCGCGTACCATGTATTTGTGACTGATGGGACGTGGGTGATGCTGCAATTTAGTGGCCGTTTACCGTTATCATTCATTTTACCCACCGTCGTGGGTCCAACAGCTGCACCGTACAGACCAGAGCTTTTATCGATTATCGATGCTGTTGTTAAAATCTGTTAGGGTTAACAGGTATTCAGGTTGGAGAACAATGACATTAATGCATGGGACAGGCTAAGAGGACAGTAACGTATAGGACATGTCCTTTTCTTCATCATCAGTATCGTTTGTTGGTGCATAGTAAGCAAGAATAGTTAAGTTCACGTGCTTATCATCGATTCTTGCTCACATTAGACGTGATGAAATAAATTTGACTGACAGTAGAGCTTTCCAAGCAAAGCTTTTGAGAACAAAACTGACTCCCCGTCTTCTTAGTGCTCCGCTGGACCAGAATAGTGTCTGTATTCAATGTCTTCTTCGTTGCTTCCAGGGAGGGCCGTATCTGTTATTCCTGTAATTGTCACTTATTATTTTTTAATTATTTCGCTAAGAGAAGCTTTAAACCAGGCTGGTTCAGTGTCAATACATTCCAGGTGACAACATTTATGCCATCTTCGTCATCGATGTTCAAAAGGGTGCATCCTTGGCAGGCTTAGGTTTAAATGGGAAATAGTGGTTGAGGTACTCGAGACTTTAGTTTTGGTTCCTTTCGTAGCAACGAATCTTGAGATAAGGGCTTCTAATCCAACCGTCCAAAGGCGCGTTTAGTTCTCCGGTGGCTAATTGTATATCCAGAAAAACATGAACTCAGATCTTCATGCACCACAAATGCACACAAATATTACAAAACTATATGAACCAGGGTTTTTTTTTTCAAAGGCTGTCGGTCTGGAGCAGTAATACATATAATACGAATTCACTTCGGAATAGAACGAAATTCGGAGCAGGTCAGAATAGTAAGAAAAAAATAAATTGGAATTTTAAATCGGAAATGTAAACATTGACTCTAGATAATACTTCTAACATCATTCAAAAGAAAGAAAATGCACTATTAATCAAGTTTGTTTTTGTAGTCACGATTCTTACCTATTGTGACCAACTGATCTGAAGCAAAAAAAAAGTATTTCCGTAACAAGGTAAAACCTTTTTAATTGAAAATATATTATTAATACCTTCTTTTGTTATTTCTAGTTGGCAAGAGAGTCGCATTTCGAATTTTGTTAATAAAAAGAGTGGAATGAATAGATAACTTTTCTCCCCGCTATTATAAAAAAAATAGTTTAGTAGTACATAAGTAACAAGGACAAGAGAAACAATGAAAAGGATAATTTGTAACTTACATCTTTCTGCTTTTTTTCAGCATCAACTGACTGTACACGTGCACTTGATCAATACAATGAGATGTTAGAATCTGGATCAGTTGGAATTGCTACTGTCAAACCGTCATGCACCGTAGACGGCGACTATGAGCCTAAGAGATGTCTCTACGGTCTCACGTAAGCAATAGTATTATTTCAGACCATTGCCAAAACCCAGCAGACGCTTAGTTACACCTTTATTCGACGTAAGGTCCATAGAGGCCCCCCCCCAAAAAAAAAGAGGCCACAATGAAAGCACTATAACTACGATTAAAAGTAGGATGTAGAGGCACTTAGAATTGAGTTTAGTTCTGAATAGTCAGTTATTCTTGGTATAGGGAGGCTTTGATAAGGTATTGAAGGATTATCTGAGAGTCATGAAAAAATGAAACAAAATTATGATTTCGTGAAAAACATTTCTAGAAATATTTCGCATCTGATAGGCTTTTGAGTTTCACCCACTTCATGTAGCCTCTTGTGTTTCTTTGCGTTGAAGAATCAATTCACCTGAAGTGGGTGGTTCCTGCTT
This sequence comes from Artemia franciscana, assembly GCF_032884065.1. Classification (NCBI taxonomy): domain Eukaryota; kingdom Metazoa; phylum Arthropoda; class Branchiopoda; order Anostraca; family Artemiidae; genus Artemia; species Artemia franciscana. The sequence continues at coordinate 15,652,708 of NC_088870.1, read as the reverse complement.
TGTGTACTCCAAACTGCAGGCTTTCGTTCAGTGGTACCAGCTCTTGCAAATAAATGGGAGGGGGAGTTTATCTTTCAAAATATAAGGAGTATTTAAAAATAATGCAGTTCTCGATGAAAATATCAGAAAAAGATATTTTTCATAAACCCCGGGGGGTTCTATGAAATCCAACGATGTTAAATGCTCTAACCCCCATGTGTACCATTTCTTTTCCTCTGCTTTCACTCTAATTTTTCCCGTCTACCTTTTTGCAAAATAAAAAAAAAACCTGCTGGGCTCCCTGCTATTGTAAACTGTATGCGAAATAGGCTAAAGAAAAATAAACCGTACAGTCTATAGGATTGGGTCGCATACTAATATAAGTATACAGGTGCATTAGTATTTCTGTCACAGGTGCTGTCATAGTCATAGGTATTGTCATCTGTCATTACATTTTTTTTTTATCATAGGTGCTACTGCGTTGGTCCTGAAAATAATCGTTTAACAGGCGAAGTAGCCCCAGCCGATCCTTCAAGCCTTGAAATGGATTGTGGTAAGCAAAGTTCCTTCTTCTGTGTTCATATGACTTAACTTTCATATAACTTATGGAATCTATTAACAGTGGTCCGGACAAAGGTGAAACATCTTTGTCTATATTTATAGATATTCGTAAAGCATTCGATACAGTTGACTTTCAAAGTCTGCTATGTCGGATGGAGTTATTAGGTGTCCATATAAAGCGGTTAAATTGTTTTGAAAGCTATTTCACAGGGATATCCCTCAAAGTAGTGTTAAATGTTGTGAACTCGGCTGCATTTCCAGTGGCGTGTGGAGTACCACAAGGGTCAGTGTTAGGTCCGCTGCTGTACCTCATCTATGTTGATCTCATGCACCTTTATTTGAAAGATGTGTGTGTTATCTCGTTTGCTGATGATACCAATTTAACTGTCTTCACCTCGTCTGTGAAGGACCTGGTGAGATAAGTAAAAGTACACGGCTGGATGTGTCTTGTCAGTTAACTTTATGTGGCTATCCAATTCAACAAGTTGATCCTCTCAACTACCTTGGTTTTTATCTTGATTGCCATCTGGCCTAGAAACGTCAGAGTGATGCAATTTCCATCAAAAATTGTCCTTGGGGTTGGAATGCTTCAGCGTCTGCAGCACTTTCTCCCTCAAAGAATACTTCTAACTAAATATGTCTCGTTGGCTTATCCATACATCTCCTAAGGTTGCCTCCTACGGAGCGCTAACTTCTTATGCAACTTTAGAAGACTGCAATATCTATAAAATAAAGCTGTTAGAACAACCGGTAGATAAGTCCAGGATGTATATGACACCTATGCTTGTTTTAGGCTCTTGAAGCTCCTTAGTGTAAGTCATATAAAAGATTACCAAGCTGCAGTATTTGTGTTTAAGTGTATGAATTGTTTAACCCCTGATGTTTTTAAGAGTTTTTACCAAATTAACAATGACCTGCATCATTTTAGAACTAGGCAAAGTGATAATATACTTGTTAATTTGCGTCGTGGTACCAGGTCTTCATATTCAATGAAACACCTGAGTCGATCTGTATGGAATTAAATAAAAAAAACTAGTTTTTTTAACTGAAAATAAGGAGCGACATTAAAACTTAAAACGAGCAGAAATTACTCCGTGTATGAAATGGGCCGTTCCCTTCTCAACTCCCCGCTCTTTATGCTAAAGTTTGACTATTTCTCTCAATACTATTTTATTAAATAGTAAAAAACTTTAGCGTAAAGAGCGGGGCGTTGAGAAGGGAATGGCCCCTTTCATACACGGAGTAATTTCTGTTCGTTTTAAGTTTTAATGTCGGTCCTTACTTTCAGTTAAAAAAGCTTTTTTTATTTAATTTCTGAACGTTTTTTAATTAATGCATGTTTGGTTTTGGCTCTCCGCACATAAATTATTAAAACGAAATTTGCATATTAATTCTTTTTTTTTGGCTAAATGCCTTTCTCTTAGTTTTGATCAGACGACTTTGAGAAAAGGGGGTGGAGGAGGAGACCTAGTTGCCCTCCAATTTTTCGGTTACTTAAAAAAGCATCTAGAACTTTTAATTTTTAACGGACGTTTTATTAGTAAAAAATAAACATAACTTAAGAATTAACTTACGTAACGAACTTACATATTCGTATATTTTTATTATGAATATGAGGGGGCTTGTCCCCTCGTTAATACTTCGCTCTTCACAATGAAGCTTAAATTTTCTCCCAATTCTTTAAGAATGACCCTTGAATCAGAAAGGCCGTAGAATAAATAGTTGAAAATACTAAAAATACTTTAGCGTAAAGAGCGAGGTATTTAGGAGAAGAAGAACCACTCTTATGCGCAATAATCTCTGTTCGTTTTAATTTTTAATGCGGCTCCTTACTTTCAGTTGAACAAACTTTTATCACATTTATTTTTTATTGTTTTTTTTATAATCATTCTAGAAAATCCTGCACCCCCTTCGTTGAATTTCTCTTCCCCCATGATAAATTCCTCTAAGGAAAGATCCTTCCACATATCTCCCTTCCTTCAGCCCCCATCCAAACAAATAAAATCCCCCTGAAAACGTCTGAACACTTCTCAATAGCCATTAATGTATGTAAACACTGGTCAAAGTTTGTAACTTGTTGCCCCACCCCCAGGGACTCTGGAGAGTAAGGCATCCCCAAAGACATAGTTATTATGTTTTTCAAGTATGCTGAACAAAATGACTATATCAAAATTTTGATCCGTTGATTTTTGGAAAAAATGAGCGTGGGAGCAGGGGTTAAGATGGGTTTGGGAGGATAGGGGGTTTGGATTTGAGTATTCAAGAGTGATGGGAGTGGATTTGTCATTATTATTTTTGTTTTATGTTTTTATCTATCTTTATTATTTTTAATTCAGTTATTTGTAAAGCACAAAAGTGTTGTTTAATTTGTTTATTTGTTTGTGAGTGTGGAATAATAAACTGATGAACCTATCACCCACACACTTAAATGATTACTAATATATGTGGTTGTGCATACCCTTATTCCATCCATTTTTTTTTTTTTTTTTTTTTTTTTTTTTTTTTTTTTTTTTTAACAAAAAGGTAATTTTCTACTATAAATCAGAAAAATCGGAAAACTATGAGATATTTGAAATAAAGACGAAATAAGTGCTAAAAACTCAATTATCACTAATGATTACTTATTGATTTGTTCCTACTTTCAGCCGAAATTTGCAGTGGTCAAGTAATTAGTCCTAATATGTTTGTAATACTCATAAGGGAATAACAGTGTTGATCCTTCTGTACGTCAATTAGTGCAAATTAATTTTATGTAATCCTGAAGAAAAACAGTAATATGTTTGTAATACTCACAAGGGAATAACAGTGTTGATCCTTCTGGACGTCAATTAGTGCAAATTAATTTTATGTAATCCTGACGAAAAACAGTAATATGTTTGTAATACTCACAAGGGGAAAACAGTGTTGATCCTTCTGGACGTCAATTAGTGCGAATTAATTTTATGTAATCCTGAACAAAAACAGTAATATGTTTGTAATACTCATAAGGGAATAACAGTGTTGATCCTTCTGGACGTCAATTAGTGCAAACTAATTTTATGTAATCCTGAAGAAAAACAGTAATATGTTTGTAATACTCACAAGGGAATAACAATGTTGATCCTTCCGGACGTCAATTAGTGCAAATTAATTTTATGTGATCCTGAAGAAAAACAGTAATATGTTTGTAATACTCACAAGGGAATAACAGTGTTGATCCTTCTGGACGTCAATTAGAGCAAATTAATTTTATGTAATCCTGAAGAAAAACAGTAATATGTTTGTAATACTCACAAGGGAATAAAACAGTGTTGATCCTTCTGTACGTCAATTAGTGCAAATTAATTTTATATAATCCTGAAGAAAAATAGTAATATGTTTGTAATACTCACAAGGGAATAACAGTGTTGATCCTTCTGGACGTCAATTAGTGCAAATTAATTTTATGTAATCCTGAAGAAAAACAGTAATATGTTTGTAATACTCACCAGGGGAAAACAGTGTTGATCCTTCTGGACGTCAATTAGTGCGAATTAATTTTATGTAATCCTGAACAAAAACAGTAATATGTTTGTAATACTCACAAGGGAATAACAGTGTTGATCCTTCTGGACGTCAATTAGTGCAAATTAATTTTATGTAATCCTGAAGACAAACAGTAATATGTTTGTAATACTCACAAGGGAATAACAGTGTTGATCCTTCTGGACGTCAATTAGTGCAAATTAATTTTATGTAATCCTGAAGAAAAACAGTAATATGTTTGTAATACTCACAAGGGAATAACAGTGTTGATCCTTCTGGACGTCAATTAGTGCAAATTAATTTTATGTAATCCTGAAGAAAAACAGTAATATGTTTGTAATACTCATAAAGGAATAACAATGATGATCCTTCTGGACGTCTATTAGTGCAAATTAATTTTATGTAATCCTTAAGATAAATAGTAACAATAATTTATCCCCGTTGATGATAACTGAGTTTTGTAGCAGACGAAAAGTGCCAAAGCAAATATTTGAAGGCATCTTCAGAGTGTTTTTCTACTGAGAGACAGGCCTCTCAGGTGGCATCAAAATAATGTTTTTGTTTTCTCACTAATTTCTCTTTGTTTTTGGTTTTAGCATCATAATAAAAATATCTTTATATCTTTCTAATTAATATTGTATTTGTTATAAAATGAAGTATGCCTTCAGGAGCTATTTAATGCGCTGCCAATCATACCCTCGTAGTTCTATATCCCCTAGTCACATTTCGAGAAGTGGATTACTTCATTTAAGGTAAGAGGGGATCCGACAGACAAAACACCACGTATTAATTAATTTAAACTCACAAATTAATAATAATGAGATTATGGCACCTATCCAAGAATAGATAAAAAAAAAACAGAAATAAGGAATTTAGTGACAAATAAAAAATATGGATAATTACAAAGGACATACCAATAATCTACAGATTTGAGCATGATTTACTACGTATAAATAAATTGCCCACTTAACTATTATAAAACAAAAGCCCTAGATATGTTCTACGGTTTAATTTCTTTATATAAAATTGGACTGAAAAAAATATTGGCTGACAATTGACTATTTAAAATATGCCATGACATTATTTTGCAATTAAATATTGTATTCAAAATAAAATATCTAGTATTCAATTCAAAAAACAGTCAAAGGTGCAAATTCACAACGTGATTAACGATTAACTCCCATTAACCCATTAACTCCCAATGTCCCCATTTGGGAGCACTTCATTTCAATTTTTGTTACCCAAAAATTGGTCCATATTCTTTGAACGATGTTTCAATTTATATTGCCTGAACGATATAGCTTGTAATCGCCCATACTTTTTTAACAGACGATATAGTTTGAGATGGTTCATCAGGATTTCTTGTTGCTTTTACATTGCCTTCTGAAGATTTAGACGACGTTTTGCTTAGCCGTCGTAGGAAAACAACCCCAACACTACTGCATGAACAGTCTTCAAAACTCGAATTTAAAAAGTATTGACCTCCGAAGAAAACCAAAGCGATATACCAAACTGGAAAAACATGCCATAGTCTGGAGATCTTCCATCATAACCGTTACCTAGACTGACAGATATGGTCAGTCACATGATTAGTCATGCCTCAATTGGAGGTTTTTGTGAACTCTAGGATGAAACTATTCATACTATTATCGAATAGGAAACAGCACTATATACTTCTCAGAATGGTGACATCGACTTCTATTGAGCTTTGAAGAATTTGAAATATTTTTGGGAGGCTTACAACTATCAGGATATCATCACCTTCTCTGTTATAATATGTACTGGCTGGTTAGACGACCTAGACACTCCTATAGTTGGAAAAGTCATGAGCTGCATCAGATTTTTGAAGATAAAGATAAACTTACAGTTTGTAAATAATGATGAGCTCCAGGAAAGTGACAAAATGGCTAAAGCAAGGCCACTTGTACATACCATGAACACTCGGCTTCAACAATATGCTCGTCACAGCTGCGATCCAAATTGATTCGATTTGGACACAAAATATGGGTGTCATCTTTTTTTATAATATCCTTACGAAATTCATATGGAGAGTTGAAAAAGTGAGCAACAGTCAGCAATACCCTCAGGTCCAGAGGGGATCACAAAACTATTGTCTGTTGTTGAAAATCTGCCCGAAGCCTTCTTTAACAATTCATTCACTGATTTCGTACTACAGTCACTGTAGGTGAAAACCACTCGAAAAGAGGCTGTCTCAAAGAAACTAAAGCTATTGAAAAGAAAGAACGTGGTGATACGATTACAAGTCACATGAAGTTTTTTTTACTGTGAAGTGGAAAGGTAGCACAGCTGCTTGTGTATCAGCAATGAGTGGTTTTGCTTGTCTTGTAACGGTGCCACGAACAATTCCATACCTAACTTAAGTTTATCTTATACACAAACGTCAATTAAACATGACAAATGATATGTATACGTTTATATCCTTCAGTTCCAAGGCCAACTTTAAAGCCGAGCGCACCCATATGGGAACATAGCATCATGTTTACACTGTTGGTGTGAAAAATTGTTTGAAACCACAAATATTTAAATTAAATCCATCTCTCTTCCCTTAAATCCATGGTCATTCCAAACTTATAACGGAATATAACTTCAGTACTAAAAGGAATAAAAAAAATAAAACGGTGTCTACTTTATTGATATTAGTGCTATTAGGCTTGTATATGTTACTTCTCGAAAATGAAAGATCCGTATTACCATTATTTACCAATTAAGACGTTAGCCGACCGGTTAGCGTACTGAACTTGAAATCCTGAGAACAGGGATTCGAGTCCTGGTGTAGCTGGTTTTGGGTTTGGAACGGGGTCAATGGTGTGACTCTGTAAGCTCAGCCAGAGTCGACCCAGCTCTAAACTGGTGTACGGAAACACGCGAGGCGTTGGAAGATTTACCCTCAACCATGCATTGCCAATCCTGGCCTAAATAAATGAATCAGGAGATCGGTACCTGTACAATGCGAACCATATGTCAGCATGCGAAAAAGATATTTTAGTAACTTCTGCACCAATTAAGATGAAGCCTCAAGCCACCAATATCTTATGCTGAAAAGAATGTCTTCAACCCAGTGGTGTTAATAGAGAGGGAGGACTGCTACATTTTATTGCTCCTATGTTCCCCCTCCAATTTTTTAAAATGCATTCATTATTTTTGTTGGTTTTTTTTCACCGAAAAATGGCTTATTTTTATTGAAAAAATGAAAAAAATTTTAAATTGCTTTTTTCATAGATATTCAATTCAATTCAGTTCAATTTATTCAAATAAAAAAAACATAACACCAATAATAATAAAGATCCTGGAAGCGAACTTGTTGAGGACCATAACAACAAAAAATTTGAAATGAAGAAGAGAGAAAAAAAAGAGTAAAACATGGGTAATTAAAGCAAATTGAATAAGAATGTAGAGAATTATAATATCAAAATTTTAGTACATTGTTATACAGCCTGCAAAAACTTGTGGATAGCTTGACACTGGAGGGTATTATATTCCATTGAAGTATAGATTTATAAATGGGGGATCGCTGGGCAGAACTAGAGGCACACTTGGGGACAATGAAGGAACGGTTGGATGAACGGAGACGGAGGCCTTCAGAATTATTACTATTAAAATAAGATAATAATCGGGGAGGAAGATTTTTATGGTAAGCGGAGTATGCAAGGGATAGATTTAATTTTTTGATTATTTGTTCAAAAGGGATAATACCAAAATCGGAGTACAAGTCCTGGGTGGGATATAGTCGGGGCAGCCGAAAACTGCTTTGACGGCACGGTTTTGGGCAGATTTAAATTTATTGGTAACTGAAGGATAAGTGTTGCCCCAAACAGATCCGCAGTATGAGATATATGTGTAAATAAAAGAGTAATAAAGGGTGACAAGGATATCGGGAGGAAGAAAATAATTCACACGATTAATCATACTTACCTGTCGCGTGATTATGGCTCTGATGTAGGACACATGTGTCGCAAATATTGAAAATATACTTTGTCCCCTCCCCTCACTCATTCAAAATTTTTGTAATTGACACCAGTGTATCACCACTTTGCTACTTCTAGCAAAACAACAATAGTCCTTATGCGTATAATAATCCTACTTTTGTTTAAAGTTTTATTCAATGTGTTTCAATTAAAACTATTTAAACTCGTTTGTATTAACCCTTTTGTTGTCGTCGCAGAGTCATAAAATTAAGGATTTTTAAACAAATATACAACGTTCAGTTTTTTTTTTTATTTCAGTTTAGATCACTCTTTATGAGAGAGCCTTTAGTTTTTTTTTTTTTTTTTTTTTTTTTTTTTTTTTTTTTTTTTTTTTTTTTTTTTTTTTTTTACTGAATCTCAGAGCTTCCAATAAACACCAATGAATCACATTATATGAATTTGTGTAAAAATACTCATTTGAAAATCAAGGCTTTAAGTAATATCTTAAATATTGAACTAAAAAATAAAGAATAAAATAATATTCTTGTTTTTTTTCTTAGAGAGTATGTTCCAGCCTATTTGATTTCGGACCAGATTTAATAGAAGTTACAAGTGTCTCAGTTCACAAAACCTGAAAGTCTTAGCTAGAAAAAAACATGAGATAATATAGCCATCTTATCTGAAAGTTGATTAGCGATTACGACAGTGTATCCCATTCATCAAGACTGTTTCTTGGGTCCCTTCGGAGGCTTTAAATAAAATTTACAGACTCTATGCAATGTTATGACAGGACATACTTGCCTACCTTCGGAACTTGGGCGTAAACATTACAATTGTAATCGTAAAGTCTTTTATTGGGTCTCGGCAACCAACTGACTCTAATAGTAAAGAGCTTTTGAGAAATTATTAAGGTTCTCAAAATGCATAGAATAAGTTTTTCAAGTGTGCTAAAGCATTATATAATGTGCAAAAAAATTTGTAAACAAAAAGAAGAAAAAATCCAAATATTTGAATTCCATATGAGTGATCCAAAAAGTTCTACAAAACCACATAAAAGAGTTCCATAACATTCAAAATTATCATAGCTTCAGTGAAACAATCTGGCCCTCCTAACTGTGATTACCATCACTATGCTTAAGTAGGCAAAAATAGAAAAAAATAGTAGTAATATTAATTGTTTCCCTCTTTTAAAGAGTGTGCACGAGATTACGCAAAAGCAGAAGCAGCTGGTTTACTTGATGTTGGATTTCAGCGTTGTCTACCAAACGGTAACTATGATCCACTTCAATGTATCGGAGATTTGTGCTTCTGCATCAACCCTGAATTTGAAGTAACGGATGGACCAATACCCAGATCTGCAGTAGATAGGCTCAAATGTTGTAAGTCTTTGCTTAAAGCCTAGTTATATATATTCAATAATAAAAAAATGTTTTTTTAACCAAAAGCAAGGAGTAACATTAAAAGTTAATTTATACATAATTATTACGTATATGAGAGGGGTTGCTCCTCCTCAACACTTCGCTCTTTACCCTAAAGTTTTTTTGAAAAGCTTCTTATTTGAAAAAGCTTCTTATTGTTCTAATGAAAAGAACATAGTTTTTCAGGAGTCATTCTTAAAGAATTTGGAGAGAACTCAAACTTTAGCGTAAAGAGCGAGGTGTTGAGGAGGAGTAAATACCTCCTCCTGACCGACTTATTCTCTAGACCAGTGGTTCTCAAATTGTGGTACGTGTACCCCTTTGGGGCATGTAAGAAATTTTTGGGGGATACACGACCAGCTAACAAAAAAATAAAACAACCCTTCTACTCTAGGACTGACAATTTCATTAATATTTTAGCTATAGTTTAAATAGTACCAGTAACTGAGAAGGGGTACCCGATAGGTTTTGTAGGTAAAACGTGGTACAGGGTCTAAGTAAATTTGAGAACTGTTCTAGACAATTCAATCCTGGTGAAAATTTATCCCGGACATTTACCCTTAACATCTCTACGCGTAAAATTTAATCGACAAAGAGAAAGCAAGACACAAGAAGAATCTTGCATAGGAATTTTGGCCAATTTCACCAGTTTAAAATTTTCTTTGAAAAATTCCTCCCCTGAAAACTTCACTCCCAACGACAAATTGTCTCTATGGAAAATCCCACCTGTAGAAGGTACGCACTAATCATCCGAAAAATGTAGGCATACTTCCCAGTAGTAAATACTACACTTAAACAATGGGCAAATTTTATAACATAAAGATTTTTCCCCAGGGGTTGTATTGGGTCATTAAATCTCCAAATATATATTTAGTCGGTCTTTTAAGTATGCTGGACAAAATGGGTTGATGTAATTTCCCTGGGAAAAAAAATAAAAAAATATGGTAAAAAATTAAAAATACCATATTTTTGTAGAGAGCAGCTTTAAACCTCTACAGCATGGTTCTCTGATATACTGAATCTGATGATGTGATTTTTATTAAGATTATATGACTTTTAGGGGGTATTCTCAAGCTTGTAACCTTTGACAGGTCAGATTAAACTTATATATTTGGAATCAGCATAAAAATTTAATTCTTTTGATATATTTATTGTTTTACAAATTCCATTTTTTAGAGTTTCGGGTACTGTTCAGTCGGGCCGTTCCTTACCTACAGATTATTTGATACAGTCACAGTTTGATACAGTTATGTAAGTTATATCTTCTCTATTGAAACGTTTTGGGATACTATTTATTATATATTGTTAATTGGCTCCTCCTTCGCACGTGTGTAATGACGAAGTTTTAGTGATGGGTGGTCTTACATGCGGTGAGATTGCGGGAGACCTGTAGTTCACTCACCTGACCATGTCCCTTTGTGACACTGTGACGCGTCCCATTTCTGAAACAAACTTACGTGGCAGTAGTGATACCTCACTGGTTTTGAAAACATCTCTATCCTACCAATGTATAACGAGAAATACTCGCTTGCATTCAGGATCCACGTTACAAAAACAGAAGAAGAAATGTATACTCTTTTGTGGCCTCTGGACCTTGGAAACTAACTGGTTCTGATTGTAATAGTGCTCCAGATAATGTTGACTTCAGGTAGCACTGTTTAGCCTTGTAGGATTGGCTAGGCATTGTAGAGACTTACTAATTATTAAAACCTACCAGAATTATAAAATTACCAATCTACGGTAAAATTATGTATCACATGTGAGAGATACTACAGTATTCCGCATTTGTCTGTCTAGAATCCTCCCCCCTCAATGACAGCGTTGGCAGGCTTGATAGCTCCTAAGAAATTTTTGTGGGCACCCTTGAGTTTCAGGCTAACTAACAGTATATTTAAACTAAACGCTTCAAGTGCTCTTCACAATGAAGATAAAATATTGGTATTGAATCAGTAAAATCTACAAGGGTAACTCCCATGAAAAGAACTTTAGAATACACCTGCACAATAAAGTGGTTTTTAAGTTCATTTTAACTATTGATTTTCAGATTTTAAAGTGATACTGTGTGCCATATTCTAGACATCCCCCACGCAACAAGGTCGCAAGTTGTTTCTCAAAAGCTTTAATTACTCCATTGTTGTCTATTTTTAACATTAGGTTATTTTTATTTATTCACTTGGTTTATTTGTTAATTAAAAAGATTATTTAATTTACCTCTTCTTTAATTTAGGTGCTTCTTCTTTTATTTGTTTTATTTCGAATTTCGATCTTAACTTGAATTTTCCTTTTTTTTGTACAAGGTTAAGATGCCCCTGTAGACAAATGCTGAGTTTGTTAAACATTCGAAGCAAAGTTGGGGATATTGATTTTTCCTCAGCCTTTGTTTTATCTTCTATTTACTTATATAATTTATTCATTTATTACTAGTGAAACTCTAATTACTTATTTCTCTATTTATTTGCTTTTAATTTATGCTATACTGTCTTTTATTTACTTATTATTTATTTATTTTTGAAATAATTAAATTTATTTTAGACTATAATATAACTTATAAATAGAACTCATATCTTGCTTATTTTTCTCATTATTTACTTACTGTCTCTTGTCCGCAGAAGGAAGAGTCCGGACAATACAGATGGAGAAGGAGGGTCCTAACAATTCCATTGACCCAAATGATCATTTTTTACAGAATTATTCATTTATTGGAGTAGAATTTTTTAGAGTGAAATATGTTTTAGTGAAAATTTTACTCAGAAGGAAACTTAGTTGCTTTTCGCTCTTGTAGTCAACTCAAGATATCCCCTTGCTGACAATTTTGAAGACAGTAATTATTTCTCTTGTGAGCTGGAGCACAAAAAGGTGCAAGAAGAATTTGATTTTTACGCAAATGATAACATCCATGTACTTGGATTAGACTTCCCAGAGTGCCAGCCAGATGGTTTTTATCACCGAATTCAGATAAGAAACAACCAGTAAGATTTTCTTCTTATATCATCTACTTCTTCTAGAATAGCTAAAGTGCGCTCGGCCATCCCTGGCGACTTGATATTAAATTTTCTGGATGTTATCTATAATATATAACAGAAAATACTTATTCAGCAAGTTGTTAGCTGAAATATATGAAATACTGGTCACATAGCAACATTAATAACAGTACTTCATTGAAAAAATAGCTTATTTGCACATCTCTGAAGGTTTCCCGTATTTCATAATTGCTGTTCCCTCTATTCTGCATATAATTTTGATTTTTTTTTCATTTTTTAAAAATTCTAAATTTTTGTGGTGTAGTTTAAAGCAATGGGTGTAGTTTATATGAAAACCAATCCAAACTGTACTCTTTTACAATTTTAAATATTCATGCGTTGTACAGTAATTTTATTATTTGTAATGTGAGTATGGCAAAAGATACAAACACAACACAACACATGGTACAAGAGAGCGCTTGAAGGGTACTTATGGTAGTTATAGGTTTTTCAAACCAACTTAACTGAATTTAACTGAATTTCCCACTTTTTTCGTACAAGTCTGATGTAAGATTAACGGTAGTGCAGGCCCAACCAATTCCATTGTCCAGTACCCTCTTCGAATCCCATTCACGACACTTTTTTATGCCTTTTTAAGGTAGTGTTAATTACGTCATAGGGAATGTTTCCTAAGAGATGCAGGTGTTAATTACTAAAAAAAAACCTAAGGGTGTGTAGAAAAACCTCCAGGGGACTTCTTTAACGCAGGATGTCTAAGATTGTTATGATTAAAAACCTACGAGGGCTAAGAAAAAACCTTCTGGGGGGGGGGGGGGGTAAATCAAGATTTCTTTGGTTGTTACATAATAGAGAGTCCTTAAAAACCCTTAGGGCCCGCTAGGGGGACCTTCAAGACATTGGAACCTTAGCAAGCAACTAAACCAGCTCCATAGCATCCATTTCCAGTAGGGCCATTTCATCCAAATACATTAGGGCCCATAGAATTGAATTTCACTGGGGCTCCTAACATAAACACCCGGGCCCCTAGCATCTGATTCTAACGGGGCCCAAGTGAGCAATTCCAATGTGGACCTAACATCCAATTCCGTTGGAATCCTTAGCAACCTTTTCCATGGATGAGGCGAGGGTTAGCTGCCAATTCATGCAGGGGGCATAGCAATTAATTCCAACGGACAGCCCTAGCATTTAATTACATTGTGGGGCTCTAGCAACCATTTCCAGCGGTTTCCTAGCATTACAATCCCACGGGGGGCCTTAACCTAACCACTGGATGTCCTAGCATCCAATTCCAATGCGGCCCTAGCATCCAATTTCATCAGACACCTAACATAGCCACCGGAGGCCCTAAAATCCAATTCCATCGGGGGCCCTAGGATTCAATTCCTGCGGGGGGACCCGTAGATACTAATCTCACCGACAACACATTTATCATGGGGAATGTATAATTATGTTAGGACGACGCAATCTGTTGTGACATAATAGACTTCAGGGGGGCGTGGGGAATCTTCGATTGTAACTGTGGAGGGCACACACGTAGGGCGTTACGTAATTACGATATACACGCGGGATATTACATAATACTTTAAGAGATTTCATTTTCTTTCAGTGCGTTTTTCCCAGGGACCCTTTATATTGCAAATATTGTATGTCCGCATTAGGATTCGAGACCGATTCCTCCTCAATAGAATGGAACGCTAACCAGCTGGGTCAACAATCCATTCCAATATCTTGATATGGCTAGCACATTCTACATGATAGCCAATTGCGCGCACGGAGAATCCACTGTTCGCGTATACTAAAACGATTAAGTGAATTGTATGTTCCTATATGGCTCCAAAAATTTACACACCGAGGGGGAAATTGATAAATAGAAATTGCTTACACATGGTATGCACATGCATGTTGAGGGCCACTTTAGAGAGTGTTATTAGATCATAGTACGATTAGAGATAAAATAAAAGCGAGTGTACCATTGTGGCTAGAATAGAGTAACCCTCATACATGTTCTTTCCTTTTCCTCTTTACTAAACAGAATTTTACACTTATATCAAGGGAATTCTTGAATGAGCATACCTGTGCATAAGTTACAAGATACTTTATTTGTGAAGCATTTTGAAATTTTATCCTGGATCAATAAATCCTAAGGACACAAACTTTTTTAGATACAAATTTTATTAATAAAAACAAATTTACAAGCATCGTTAAAACAAAGAAAAAAGGAGTTAGAGCTCAACAAATTAAAAAACAAAACGTGAAAAAACTTATAAAGGATAAAATATAAGAAAAACGGAACATAAATTAAAGAAAGGTGTAAACTCTAGCAACCAATTCTCTCAATCCCTACTCTGTGGCACTCAATGGATAAATAAAATGAAGAGATTAACATGTGAAATCCAGAATAATCCTTGGAAGTCAAGACCAATACAAAGAAATCAAGACGAAAAGATAGAAATAAAGACCAAACTGTACAAATCATAATCAATGCATGGAAATCGAGACCAAACCGTAAAAATCAACAGCAAACTACGCTTCCTGCTTACCTTCCCCAGATTTCTTTAGGTACAAAATTAGATCTGGATTGACTCTGTCTGAGCTTACAGAGTCACACCAGTGACCCCCATCCCAAACCAAATAACTAGCTAATTCACTGATCGAACCCGAGCCCCTTGGACAAGGAATTCTTAAACTAGTGCACAAACCACCTAGCCAGGACGACTAACTGTTGATTCTTAGTTGTTAATTACAAACTTTAGATGGAGAGCATGGAGAAGAGAGATAAATATAAAATAAGCCAAAATATTAGCTATATTTCTGATAAATCATTGAATACAACAATGAAAGATATCTTGATTCTGAATTACAGAATGAAAAAAAAAATTAGAAAATGCTTTATGTGCCTTACACTTTCAATATTACCTTAGAACTTTCAATATATATATATATATATATATATATATATATATATATATATATATATATATATATATATATATATATATATATATATATATATATATATATATATATATATATATATATATATATATATATATATATAAAGTGAAGAAAGTCTTGGAGACTTTTAAAAATAAGCAATATCTTTGCAATTTGAAAATCTTTTAGGAGTGTCTGTGTCAATATCCACGGAGTTGCTTACTCTGAATACGCTCCTGGTGCAGCCCCAGACAATGACGACTATCGATGCAGTAAGATTTTTTTTTATTTTTCCAATCCGTGGATAGTATAGGCTCATTGACTAAGTCTAGCAATTACCGTAAAAACTGTCAACGATTACTATGAAAGTACCAGAAATTGCTATAAAAATGTTACTACTACTGTTTAATATTCCTACCAAAGATTGCTATAAACACCCTCAAAGATTACTGAATGGTGACTTTATCCATAAAATGTTTTTTTCTGGCAGTACGATTAATGTTTCATATTGAAAGATTTCACCAGGCTATTTAATAAGGAGATATTAAAAAGCCAGATAAATATATCAAATACTACATAGAGATCTCCACTCTTTTCCATGATACATTATATGAACTTGAATTGGACTTCATTTGACGAAGAAAAAACAAAGCCGAGCTTTCTTTATAGCGTAGATCAGCTTTGAATCTTCTTATTACATAAGAGCATTTTCGTTAGAATCATTGCCTATGATGGTAGCTCTAACTGAAGATATTATGCATAATAAAGGTCAGGCTTATATGCATTCATGAACATAAGTCATGTGCAGTCAACATATAATAAGTCTTGTGCAGTCACGTGCAGTCAAATCTTGGTTAAGTCTGTGTAAAATTGAGTTAAAGCTAAACTGTTGAATTAAATCAGACCACGCTTTTCCTCTGGAAAAATTAGACAGTAAGAATCTGTTGATTCCCAAAGGCAACTAAAAGTTTACCTTTATAAGGTACACAATTCGCACGTTCTTAAGGTGTCAAGAGCTATTCGAAGTTAATTATGTTCAGGTGGTTATCTTTGTTCTTCTTTGCTTTCATAGTACACAATTTCTTGCTTTCTCTTTTTCTTTTCTAGGCACTCTTCTTCGTTAGTAAATTTAACTGTATTCTACTATATATTCTCTATTTCCTCTGTGTTTTTTGGGTGGGGAGGATATTTTGTCACTTAATATATTATTTATTGAATTCGTGTTTTCTATCTTTGTATTATTAGGCTCCAGAAAGGGCTTTGCCAAAAAAAAAATAAGGGAATCGAAACAAAAAATAGGAACTTAATAGTTTAGCTTATTTGTTTTTGGAAATTGAAAATACTAATCAAATTGGAAATACCGACAAAATGACTACCATCGTAAAACTTCTCTAATTTTGAAACAACCAAAAGAAAATATAAGAAAATTCTTTCATCTGTATTCGTTTATTTAAATAGCTATCGTAGCAGTCAAAAATGAACGCTAAATTATGCTACTTTTACAGTCACAAAAAAATAGAAAATGAGAAAAAAAAGTCACTTATTAAACACGCTTACAAAATATGGCACGAAGGAGTTTATAAATCTATTTGTGCTGTACTTCATGGGCTGTAGTTTATTGTGATGCCTAGTTATTCTACTAATCTGTGCAGATGGCGGAAAAGTAGATCGACTCTTCTTTGTTTGCTATTAATGTTTTCAAAAATTATATTATTAAATCATGTGTTTGAGGGAATAATGTGGGCAATTTTACTAGTCAAAAGCACATTCATAGCTGCTGAAGTGGGGTTCGAATATTATTTTAATAGTGCGTTTTTGAACATCTTCTAGTTGATGAGATGAACCGAAGACCAAAGCTGAAAATCTTCGGCCTAATTGGCCCAAAATGAGGCCAAGGGGAAAAAAATGTTTTTCTAACATCATTGGTACTTGTTCTCATTCTAAGCTTAAATTGTTCTGAGTAACTCGTATTCATTGAAATAACTTAGAGCAAATATAAAGCCTTTAGATAGCGAAAGTGAATTGATTGAATCAATCCAGATCAAGAGGTGCTTTTGCACGACTTTGTCTTAAAGTGGAGATTTTTTTTCTTGTTGTACTGCTAAAACAAATTAATTATTCACAAAATGTAAGAAATTCGAGCTAAAGGTCCCGTGATTCTGAAGTTTCGAGGCCATGGGTCTTTCTTACCATGAATGTTCCTATTAAGAAAAGTACTAAGATTGCTAGGGAGTCAAAACTATTGGGGAGTTGCGGGGATTCACCTAAGAAAACACAGCGTAAGATTCTATATCTTATTTAGATTGTGCTAGAACTAAAGAGCTGCTCCAAGAATACACCACCGCATTACCTGTCTGCTGTGCCAACGGTAATTTCCGTCAGTGGCAATGTATGGCTGGTAAGTGTTTCTGTGTTGATCCATATGGTGAACAATTAACTAGCCAGACCAATATTTTTGAAGTTGATTTGGGTGATGAAAACCAGCTCTGGTGCTACTTTACTGGAGATGATGACTGCTGGTGAAATTATGTTTTTAAAGAGGGAATAACTATTTATATAGTAATTGTGTAAAACGGTGCTTTACATTGCGTAAATTGGAATAACTTCTTAGAACTATCTTATTTAATTTTCATCTTATTTTGACTCTTTATTGCAATTAAAATCATTTTTTTATAAAATTTTGTCAAAATGGTAGTTGTTGTAATGTTGTTGGTATGTGGATGCTGTTGGTAAGCTACATTCTTGCAGTCCTAAAGTTTCACTGTATGAACAAAATGTGACATTTTTGCTACATTCGATAGTTGAGATCCATTTACTGAATTACATGTTTTGAAATTTATCTTATGAATTTTTTAGATTAAAAACATGCTGAAAATTTCTTGAAAATCATTGAATTTTTTCAAGCAAGCTTATATTATTCTCAAACAAAGAGTCTAAGTGACCCTACTAGTGACCCTACAGAAAGGTTCTTTATTAGAAATTGTCTAGCAATCTAGGATTTCTTAGAAATGTCTAGCAAAAACTTCAAATATGGATAGAAAAACAGTATTCACTGAACGGTTTACGCTTGTAGAAAAATCGCAAAATGTTAACATGAAAACGGTTCACTTTTACCGTTGAAACACACAAAATAATATGCTATTTTGAACAGTATATGAACTGGAATAGGCGAAATCAAGCTATAGAAGCCTAGAACATATTTAAAGGGCTAACCTGTATCAAGTTAGGCTCATTGGCGGTTCCGGCCTCTCTTGCATCTGGGTCAAATCTTGGTTAGTGCCTCTCTCCCTATCTTCTAAAGCTTTCCAGGTAAAATTTCAACTATCTTTGATTATTAACAAAATTGTCCATTTATTCAAATCTTAATTTTCCTTCTTTAGCCTCTACAAATTTTCAATCATTTCGTTCCAATTTGTGCTTCTGGAATAAACGGAAATTTGGGATTCAAGTTCCTTATATTTACTACCATCTGCGCCCTCTACTTTGTTTTAATGAAAATACAATTTCAAACTAGAAACATGACTGTAACCGTTTGGTTATTTTCTGAAATTTTGTACCCCTAAAATATCTGCGCCGGGTGTAAGCGATGCCTCTATCTCCCCTAAAACTGATTCTGTTTTGTTGTAGTATATAGACGTACCTGTCAGGTTTGTCTTATCGGCAAACAGTAAATTCATACTAATTTTGATTTTTGGCTGTCAGATTTTTTTTTTTGGCTGTATTGTCTCACACATCTAAGCCTTTATATAAAAACCTTGTGTCACATTAGCTTAAAAGCCTTAAATATAGAATATATTCAAAATAGATTTTGAATTGGTTTTATTTTGTGGAAACTATTCACAGGAAATAGTGTGTAAAAAGCGAATAGGAAAACAGGGATCCTCTGAAATATCAGTGTTGAAATCATAAGATGACGAGGTAATTAGAATAATACAAACCAAAATGCACATGGGATTTTCGGATTTTATCGCCAAGTGTCTTTTCTTGGGGCAAATATGAATCTGTGTTGAGGACTTTAATGCTGCTAATATACTAGTGTTATCATTTTATTTAGGATGGTAAATACATCCTTAGCTCTCTAGGTTTTTTTATGCTGAGACTGGGTTCCTATTTGTTGAGTTTTAGCTTTCATTTGGGAATTTATAGCTTTCTTTCCTATACATTTTTCCAGGAGCAATGTTCTGCATTCGGGAATATATTTGTATATGGGGCTTTACAACTAGATATTTGGGATTTGTCTCCCTTTGAGCTAAAATCAAATGTTTTTCAGTTGTGCGTTTCATTTTTGTATGAAACAAAAATGTTTTTTTGTTTTTTTATGAATTATTTCTAAAAAAATTTTGTTTATTCTAAAATTATTCAGAATTTATGAACTGGGGCTGAAAACTTCATTTGTTGGGTTTAAGTATGGTTTAGATCTTTAGTTTTTCAAATTTGCTGAAATTGTTCATCTCGCGTGAGTTTTTTTGGCTTGTTTACTTTGAAATTTTTGCTAGTGGGGCTAATGTATCGTATTTAGTTTTTGTCTGTAAGTATTTTTGGGCGTGGATTTCTGTTTTTGAATATGTATTTCAACACAAAGTAAAATCTCTTTGAGAAACTTTTGGGTTTACCGTTTCAAATGTAAGAATTAAATGAGGTGGCTGTAGATTCTTTTATTTGTTGTTTAACATTTTTTATTTTAAAAACAGTAATAGAACCATGGATTATCACAACAAGGGAGATAAAAGAACGTGTTCTAGTGGTTAATGTTCTGCTTTTTGGAAGTACTGAAGGTATTTGTATATTTGTTTATGTGTGCGTACGGTTATAGGTTTATTTGTCTTGGAAAAATTTATAATGGAATGGCAGTGTTTTCAATTTTGGATTAATCTAATCTTTGGTGTTAATTTTTGTATATGCGATCATTGTTTCTGCGCTTTCAGAATGGGCTTTTAAGTCGGACTGGGACAAACCCAGGGGTAGGACGTCGAGGTGAGCTTGCTCAAAATTTCTACAACTTTCTGGGAGATTCTTACTGAATGTAGGCCTTTGAAATAAATCCTTGTTGTGGGCCGATCTTGGTTTTGCTTTAATTAGAAGTTTTTTTGCTTTACAAAGAAGAGTTGAGTCCACTTATGTATTTACCTTATAGTAGTGCTATAACTTATTTTAGACTTGTTCTAAGTTTGTCTGTGCATGTGAGGCTCCACGTTAGAATGTTTTTGGATTCTTTTTCATATTTTTGTTTTTTTATTATCGGGGCTATTATTTATGTAGTTTGATTGAATACGAATTTTGTAGGCGATCTTTAGATTTTCATATTTACGCTTCAGGTTTTAGAATATTTGGTTAGATCCCTTTTATTAGGAGTCTATTGTTTGGATATGGAGTTCAAAATTTTGTGCGTAGTGTTTTTGTACGTTATTGCACAAATTTTATTAGGTTTTTCAGTTTTTCCTATTATGTGGGGCTTATTATTCTTAGGGCTAAGTTTTCTATGTGAATGCTTTGCTGTTGTATGTGTTGTTAAACATTTAGTGTCTGCGGTTTAAATTTGAAGCTGATTGTTTAGCATTATTTTAAATTTTAGTTCTTACATGAAAGTACGTCTACTCTTTTAAAGGCTGAAGATTTTGTATGTTGTTTAGAATAGGTTTTAGCTTTCGTAATCAGAGCCTACATTTTTATTTTGAATTTTTGTTTGATATTCTAGATGCATCTCCCCCTTTAGATTCTTGGAATTGAGGTTTAAGATGTTAATTTTTAAGTCTTAAGTTTTTTGGTTTGACAACAAAGTTTCCGCGTATTCAAGTTTTTTATCCCAAGGTTTTATTTTGAGGATTTACTCAAAGGTTAGAACTTAAATCTGACAGCTAAAACATCAAAATGAGCGTCAAGTCAGTGTTTGCCTATACGACAAATCTGACATGTATATCTAGACATAGCATCGAGTCAGAGCCGGTTTTACGGGGAACAGAAGAGGCAAATGCACCAGACACAGAAATTCTAGGGGAGAAAAAATTCAAATAAATAATCTATCCGTTACAGTCATTAATTTAATGTTTGAAATTATGTTTTTACTAAAAAAATTACAAGACCAAGTAAGCAATAAGTATAAGGAAACTGAATTTAACATTTTCCTTTATCCCAGAATCAATCAATTGGGACGAGAGGATAAATAATTTTGTTTTGGCTAAAGTAAGAAAGGGTAGATTTAAATAAATTTAAAATTTCACCAATGTGCGTAAAACACTCAATTTGGCAACTGATTTTTTTTTACAAAGTCTGGATTCTATTTGTTCGTGAAAGAAATCATCGAAATTCTAAAGCTCACACTTAACTTTATCTTACACTGAATCACGACATAACCCGTTTAATGACTGAGTTATAATTTAGTTTGTAAATGTCTTTTTATTACCAGAAAATTGACAATTCTTGCATAACTTCTGTTCAAAGAAGGTGCAGTGTGTCTATTTTGGGCTTGGAAACATCTTGTTATTCCGATTTTTCTATTTCATTTTATAATGAAACATAATTACTTTTAATACAAACATTGTGTTTTAGCTGCCTTCATTATTTGGAGGCAACTTTTTATTATAAGACCTGAAAGAATAAGTGACGATGATTTAAATAAACTTGTACAGGTGATAGCCATGCAAAAGCAGTATATTGACCTATTGGGCTCACGTTGGATTTGATGCTAGGACTTGGAAAAGATGGGTTGTGCACAACCTTCACGCAGTGACCCTGTTTTCACAAATTTTAGTACACAAATACCAGCGCACCTAGGATATGCAGAATCAGAAACGACTCGTTTTTTTGTTTAAGTGAGGGGTATTTCGGTAAAAAACAATAAGAAACTAATAAAAGACTGAAGCCTTGTGGCCTTTAGTTTTTTATTTTCTAAAACTTTGCAACAGCAAAATATAATGAAGTTCTACTCTATCAAGTGCAATCGCAGGCTATATTTTGATTTAATTGAAAGCTATTTTTAGTTCATGTTCATACAAACAATAATTATTTTAAATGCAAACGTTGTATTCTAGCCACCTTTCATTACTTGAAGGCATCTTTCTTTACAAAACCTGAAAGAACCAGTTTCAATGAATTAAACAAACTTTTATAGGTGGTAGCCATGTATAAGCAATATGTTGAACTCTGAGGCCCACAAACACATATAAACATGCACTGCTAGTATGAGGGTTTGGGTTTGATGCTAAGGGGAGGGGCTGGCTATGCACAAACTTCCAGCCGTGGCCCTGTTTTTACAAATGTTAGTTCACAACTAGCAGTGCATCCAGGCGATCAAAAATCAAACATGCCCTCTTTCCTGAATTTTGATTCTTAAAGGGGAACGCAAATCTTCAGGTTCTAATCAAATAAATGGTTTTCAGAAAATTGGGAATTTCTGGGAAAAATACAATAAATCAAGAATAAAATATTCAGGCCTTATGACCTTTATGACCTTTAGATTTCTATAACCTAAAACTGAGCAACAGAAAAATGGGACAAGTTCAACATCATTAAGCATGATCTTAGGCTAAATTCTGAATTTAAGTAGGAATTTAAGCAAGTCCTATTCCTACTTCATATTCAAACAAGTAATAATTAATTTCAACAGAAACATTTTACCTTATCTACCTTAATTATTTAAAGGGCTGAAAGAACAAGTGACTATTAATTATACAAACTTATATAGGTGACAACCTTGCACAAGCAGTACATGTACCTTTGGAGCCGACAAACGCATATAAACATTTGCTGCTACTTGGAGTATATTATGGGGGTTGGATTTGATGCTAGTGGGTAGACGGGACTAACTGAAAATAACCTTCACGCGATGGCCCTGTTTACACAAATCTCGGTGCACTACTAGCAGCGCATCAAGGAGATCGAATATCGAACTCGCCCTCTAATCTTAATTTTGACTCTTAAAAGGGAACTTAAAGTTTCAATTTCCAATCAGTTTTAGGAAAATTAGGAGTATATGGGAAAACAATAAATGAATAATAAAACATTGAAACCTTATGGGCTTTATGTCTTTTAGTTTTTTGTCTTAAACTTAGTGATAGCACAAATATGATAAGGTTCAACTTTATCAAATGAGATATTTATCAAGTGGCTATATTTTGATTTACATGAGCCCTTTTTCTACTTCATGTTCAAATAAATCATAGTTACTTTCAATCGAAATGTTGTATTCTAATTACCTTCAGTATTTGAAGGCAGGTTTTATTATAAGACTCGAAAGAAAAAGTGACAATGAATTAAAGAAACTAATATAGGTGATAGCCATGTACAAACAGTATATTAAGCTAGGGGGCCCCTGAACACATACACACATGCGCTCTAGTGGGAGGGTATTAGGTGGTCAGGTTTGATGTTAAGGGGCAGGGCTGGTTGTGCACAATATTTCTTGCTGTGGCCCTGTTTTCACAAATCTCAGTGTACAACTAACAGTGGATCCAGGAGATCTAGAATCAAACATACCCTTTTTCCTTGATTTCGATTCTTAAAAGGTAACGAAAATTCTCACTTTCCAATCAAATTAGTCGTGCTTAGGAAATTAAGATTTTTGCAAAAAAAATAATATAAACATTGAAACCTGGGTTTTTTATTGTCTAAAACTTAGCGATAGCAAAAATATGATAATGTTCAACTATATCAAGTGTGATCGGAGGCTATATTTTGGTTTAAATGAATCCTTTTTCTGCTACATATTTGAAAAGATCATAATTACTTTCAATGGAAACGTTGTAGTAGAGCTGCCTTCATTATCATAAGGCAGCAATCATTATATGACCAGAAAGATTCTCAAAGATTGACCATAAAAGATATTATTTTCAATGAATAAAACAAACTGAAATAGGTGATAACTTTGCACGAGCAATATATATTGGTAAGGGGCCAATAAACACATATAAACCTGTGCTGCTAGTTGGAGGATATTAGTGTATTGGGTTTGATGCTAGGGGTCTGACATTTAAACTTGTTAAACATCTTTGAATTTGTCCCCTTATATTGCAGATGACCTGATTTATCATAGCAGGATCACTATTCTGCATAAATCCGTTGAATTTGTTTAAGAATTTTAATCAATGAGTTAATATCATTTCGGTATTTTAGTAACGAGATGGGAATACTTTCTAAGAGCATATTTTTAAGTCTTCTGGCTACAGTAATCTACTTACTTATATAGGTAATATCTTACACAAGCAGTATATGTTGTTTAGGGGTCCACAAACATATGTGCACCTGCGCTGCTAGTAGGAGGATATTAGTGGGTCGGGTTTGATGATTAGGGTTGGACAGGGCTGATTGTGCACAGCCTTCATGTACTGGCCTTGTTTTCCCAAATCTAAGTGCACAACTAGTAGCGGATCCAGGATATTGAAGAAGTTGTGGCGTTAAAGCGTTGTTGGCTTTAGTTTTGTATTGTCTTAAACTTCGTAATAGCAAAAATATGATAAAGTTCAACTCTATCAAGTTTAATCGTATGCTATATTTTGATTTAGTCAAATATTATTTCTACTTCATATTGAAACAAATCATAATTACTTTTAATAGAAACATTGTATTCTAGCTGCCTTTGTTACTTGAAGGCAGCTTTCATTATAAGGCTGTAAAGAATAAGTGAAAATGAATTAAAAGAGCTTGTAAAGGTGATAGCCATTCACAAGCAGTATATTGAGCTGTGGTGCCCACAAACACATATACACATGTATTACGTGGGAGGGTATTACGGGGTCGAGTAAGATGCTACGGGGAAGGACTAGCTATTAATAACATTCAAGATATGGCCCCATTTTCACAAATTTCTGCGCAACTAGCAGTGCATCCAGTAGATCCAGAACCAAACATACCCTTTTTTCATAATTTTGATTCTTAAAAGGGAACACAAAATCTCAAGTTCTTATCAAATGAGTGTTTCGAAAATTTGAAGGTTTTCGTAAAAAAAAATGTAATATAAATAACTATTGAAGAATTACGACGTTAAGTTTTCTATTGTATAAAATTTAGTAATAGCAAAATATGATAAAGTTCAACATAAACAAGCATGATCGTAGGCTAAATTTGCATTTAAGTGAATCCTATCTCTACTTCATTTTCAGTAGCATTTTAGCATAGCTGCCTTCATTATTTGAAGGTAGCCAATATTATATGACCTGGAAGTATAAGTGACAATGAATCAAACAAACTTATTTAGGTGGTAGTCATGCGCAAGCAGTATACTGAGCTATGGGGTCCTAAAACACATATACACTTTCGCTGCTAGTGGGAGGATATGCCCTATTTTCTTATCAAAAGACCTTATATGCTACCAATGGGAAACTTTCACAGGAGACATACCTTACCTAAGAGCAGTTTGGGTTTTGTCAACCACTAATTTAGTTATTTGACTTTTGGACTATTTTTAACAAAATGGCTATCTCAAAAATTTTATCCGATGCATTTGAAGACAGAAAGGCGCCAGGCTGGTTACCCTCCAATTACTTTAAACTCTTAAAAATGGGAATCTAAATAGTAAGCTCCAATCTGACTTACCTACAAAGTTTTTACAACCATCTCTTCCATAAGAAAATTATATGTTAGGACTAAGCAACTGACAGAACTTATAGTCCTTGTCCCTGAGGCGAGGGGGTTTTCCACCCCAGAGGCTGTGGTATGATTACTTTTGACTAACAAAAGGAATGAAAACTTCCAATTTCCAATCAAATGAGCCTCCTTCAAAGATTTTACGATCGCCGCTTCCATAAGAACCTTTTATGCCCCAGGTCATGACTCAAAACATTTGGTCCTTACGTCTGATGGTTTTGTTGGATCCCGAAATCATTACTATCTTATCTTTAGACTGTTTTTTTTTTGTAATAGGTATCTCAAGATTTTAACCAGATACATTTAGGAAAAATAGATTGAGGGATAGTTGTCCTCCTATCACTTTTGACGCTTAAAAAGAACACTAGAAATTCTAATTGCCAATCGAATGATCTCCTTCCTAAATTTATGCGACCAACTTCTATATAAAGAACCTCCGGGAAAAAATAAAAGATTAAAGGTTTGTGGCCTTTATTTTTCTAATGTTTAAAACTTAGTAATAGCAAAAATTTAACCTCTTCTTGCACTGAAACAGGATTTAACTCGTCTAGTCATTGTGTTAGTCTTTGGCTTACAAATGTCTTCTAATGTGGTTGAAATATCCAGAACTTTTTGTATCGGAGAAAAAATACCTACATCGGATATATGCGGATGATAGACCAAGAAAGTGTATAACGGTAAATTCAACAATATTTTGTTTACAATTGGAAGAAGAAGAAGATCGTGCCAAATTCATTAAGAATTCTACTTACATTTAGTCAATATCAAAGAACTCAAGACTTTGAACGAATCATGTTAATGTCTCTCAGCCAATGAACCGGAAACTACATGTGACCCGGAAGTATTTATTATATTCTGCATACATATGGTTTATTTTGATTGTAATTTTTTAGTTTACCTGCTGATGACGATTATGCGGTCGAAATATCCGTAACTTCTGCACCGACAGTTTGGTCTTTGGAAAAAAAAATCTGCGTCGTAAATAATGGGGATGATAGACCAGGCAAGTGTATAACTATTAATTCAGCCACATTTCGCTTGTAATTAAAAGGAGAAGATTTTGCCACCTTCACAATAAATTTAATTTACATCTAGGCAATACTAAAGAACCCAGGACCTTAAATGAACCTTGTTGATGAACCATCTCAGCCTATAAATCGTAAACTATCTATGATCCGGAAGTATTTTTTTTTCTGTATAACTATTATTTTATTTTAATTGCACTGTCTAATTTATCTGCTGATGTTGATTACTGATGTATGTCATCGAAGTATCAAGAAATTTTTTTGTCTGTTTTTCCGTGTCTAAGAAAAGGACATATCCCTATTTGAACTTTGGTTTGTACGTCATATAAAGGCAGCGTGGCCTTTGAAAAAATGCTTACATCGTTTATATGGAGACGATATACCAAGCAAGTTTACAACTGTAAATTCAGCAACTTTTTTTTTGCAATTGAAGAAGAAGATTTTGCCACCTTCATTAATAAGTTCAACTTAAATTTATGCAATATTAAAGAACCCAAGACATTAAATGAAACTTGTTAATGAATCCTCTTAGCCTGTGATTCTTATTATTTCTAAACAACTGATACAAAATATGTTTCTTATTTATTTATTGTGTTGTACAAAATATATATTACTTATAATTATGATGCAAATTGCTTCTCCATGCAACAATAAAATCCAGTGCCACAAAAAGTGACACAAAACAAATCAAAGTTTATGCTCACACTAATGCCATAACAAGTTTGAACAAGTTTAAAAGAAATACAAAAAGTTCTGATAACACAATGAATCATGGAAAATTCCAAATCAAATTAATAAAAAGGCACAACGAGGATCAATGCATTTCTTCTTTCTGTGAACAATAAAGCTCTTTTAGGGATTTCAGTTCTTCAATTAAGGTTTTGTTTTGGTTTTCTAGAACAGCAACACGATTTTCTAAACACTTAATATACTCTTTTTTCTTTCGGCGGCATTCTCTGGCAGCTTCTCTGTTTTTTAAAAGACGGAGCTCTCTCTTTTGTAGCAATGGCTCAGCAACGTCTGACCACTCTCCGTCTGTGCTACCAGGGTTCCTAGAAGAAAGCAAATTCTGAAACACTTCTTCAATCATTACCTGAATATAATTTCGTCATAATAAAAAAGGGCATTATTTTATTCCCGATTGGGGCTGGAGGAAGTCGTTAGAGACAATTTAAATTAGGACTCTTGATAGGGTATAAAGAGAGAGGCTTTGAATAGACTGGGAGTGGAGGAATGTGCAGAGTTCTGTATGCTTCAGGTGGCTTGGTGTTGCAGTGCGTTGTTAGCAGTAGAAATACCCCTAACTCAAAGATTAGGTAAAAAAAAATCCAGCAACATATGCCAAATTAAAGCCATATTGTTAATTAATATATTGTAACATCTTCAGATTTATCTGATTTACATTTATATTTGAATTTCATAATATTTATAATATCTTATTTATAAAAGCATCTTTGCAAGAAGCTTAGACGAAAAAGACGATTTTC
The DNA here is from genome assembly GCF_032884065.1 of Artemia franciscana. Taxonomy (NCBI): domain Eukaryota; kingdom Metazoa; phylum Arthropoda; class Branchiopoda; order Anostraca; family Artemiidae; genus Artemia; species Artemia franciscana. Next base: position 15,624,315 of record NC_088870.1, on the reverse strand, counting down.
ATTACCTTTTAAACCTAGTGAAACAAAAGGCATGCTAATCCATTTGGTGCTGTTCTATTTATCGGTGGTTTCTATTCACAATAGAATTCAGGAAGAAAAACAAGATTTCTACCGTCCAGTTTCATCCAGCTGGAATGCTACTGAGTCATTATAACTATATTAGTCAAATAAATGTACATTAAAATAATTTGAAAATTAAATAGTATGAGATTGCTTAGGTTAGGTTTCCTGTTTACTCCTAAACTCCTAAAATTAGATCTAAATAATATGTAAAACTTTTAATAAAGAAAGCGAAAAAAAATATATTTTTTTGTCTGAATATTTCCACTTCGTGTTCGAAAGCCTATATCACTGGAAAAATTAAGAAAAACAAGGATAAACAGCTAAAACAAACAAAAAATAAAAGACACTAGCAACAAAACAAGCTAGAAATAAAAAACGCTATACATCAGAAAAAAAAAGAAAAACAGAAGAAAAAACTAGGTGATTCTGGTGCCCATGACAGTGGATAAACACAAACCAAACTTGAGAGAGATGAGAAGCAAATAAATCCAAAGTATCAAAAGAGCTTTAGCTTTTATTTTACTCAGTTTTACTTATTACTTAATGAAAGAATGAAATTAAAATATTGATAACCATGTTAAACCTTTGAACTTTGTCTATACCGTCAAACAACGATTTTAGGTTTACTACATCTGTTAAGGTAAAGGCAAGGTAAAGGATACGGCATTAGACTTTACAGTCCGTACCGGCGGTGCTGATCTCCGTTTCTTGGCCCTTCAGCCAGGAAGTGCAATGGGGGGGGGGGCCAGCCATCCTGTGCTTTCGCACACCCTTCCTGTTTACCTCCCCCAGATTTCTCCAGGTACCCATTTAGAGCTGGGTCGACTCTGGCTAAGCTTACAGAGTCACGCCACTGACCCCCGTCCCAAACTGAAGAATTGGGTACACTGGGATTCGAACCCGTGTCCTCTCAGACAAGGGATCCCGAATCCAGCGCACCAACCCACTCGGGCCTGACCAGGGTTGCCGCATCTAGGGATTCATCACTATCTCTAGTGATTTTCATATTGTCTAAAAAAATATCACTAAATCAGCCCATCAATCATTAGATTATTGAAGAAAATCACTAAATCAACCAAAACATCACCAAATCCAGTGATTTTTTTTACCAGTGGCAACACTGGTTTTGAGTAAACCATTTTGCAAAAAGAAGAAAAACATAGCCGTTTAAAATCTATAAGGAGAAAAAAGGGTGCAACAAAAATAATACCGTTTAACATCATTAGACGTTATTTGTCTCTTTCGATCGTCAGATGACGCTGAAGAGGCAACAACCAGACTAGGGGGCATACTCGTAGACGAGTTCACTGGTCGCAGTGTGTAAGCTTGGAGGTCTCCACTCACGCCAACTATAAAATAAATAAACAATAATTTTCAAAAGATAAAATAAATACCGATTGGAGGTTTAAGTTTTTTTTTAATATTTGATAGCATTGCGGCAGCCCGATCCTCAAAATAAGAAAGGATTTCGAAGTTATATGGCTAAAACAAGGTTAGTGGTTCGACTATATTGACTGGTGAAGTGTGTGAGGTAGCTAAACATCTCATTTCTCTTTACTCTAGTTTAAAACTATATGTTTGGCATTCATGCACCAGTCCGGTGCAGAGATTGGTAACATTTGTGAAAAAACTGTATATCTCCTCATGGGTGTTTTTTGTTTTTCTTTTCAACCATTATCGGCCTACACCGATAGTTACACTATCTGCAGCCAACAGGTTCACACAACCAAGAGCAAAGGAATGGATAAATAGGAAATGCCAGAGGTGGGGTAGCCAGTAATTAAGGGAGGGAACAGAGTAATTGGGGAAATGTTCGAAACCCCAGAGGAAAATTTTGACCAAATCCCAAAAAGACATTAATGCTTTAGTTTTCCCTATTAAAAGTATGCTTCACATTTAAGGTTCTTCCGAAACTATCAAATATCATTATGGCCCCCTCAATAAGGCCCCTTCTCAAGGTAAAAAATTATGGACTTTTGCATTTTAGCGTGTCATGCAATAATGCATAAAAAAAAGAAGAAAAAGTTTCGGCCGAGACAAACCCTTGGGTATTTCTTAGTTTGAGGGCTTTCCCCTGTCGATAAAAAGAGGGACTTCACCTTAATATCTTAATTATTTTAGACAAAACTTAGGAGACAAATAATAGATTACAATAAATGTTCTGACGCAACAGAGAAATCTGGCCCGCCACATCCCTTAGACTGGCGTCAAAGAAGTAACTGCACGGGGCCGTGATTAAATAATTGTATGCATTTTGCTTTACTTAACATTTTAATGACTAAACTTGTAAGAAAAATTCGCAGTATTTTCTCATTTACTAGTATGCTAAAACTTATTAGTAACAAAGAGAAGGAATTATATATAGGAATAGGAATTAATAGGAATATCATATGATAATTAATTATGATAATTAATAGGAATTATCATATATTTATTTCAACAAGTGAACCTGAACTACAGTTCCTCTTCCACAGCAAGATTGTTAAAGCAAAAACTGGGTTTCTATTCGTTACTGGAAAAAATATATTTCAACTGAATATATTTTTGGCCTAAGCAGGCCAATTCCAATACTCATATACGATTGATTTACATAACACTTCCCAAGTGCTGAAAATTAACATCAATTGATGTTAACATCAATTCTTAAAAAGATTCAATGAAAAACTTATGTTAAAAACAAAAAATTAAATCTCTAAATGAAACCAGCAGTACTAATACAAAGAATAAAATGCATGACTAAACGAAGAAAATCAGTAAAAAAAACACAACAAAACATTATTTTCCACACAACTTGCGTTATCAACCCAGAGCCACTCAAAGAGGGGGACAGCAACCAGAGCAGGTGTCTCTGGCACAGTGGCTGGGGGAGGGCACGGCTGGGGGTGGCCCACCTTGACCGAATTTTACATTTTGGTTTGGCTTTTTCGCTTATATTTGAGTCAGGAGAGCGGCGCTGTAATTAACTTTGCCCCAGACACCACCTACCCTAGCTGTGACCACCTTAATTACTTTGCCTACACCTCCTCTTGATAAAAATTAGGTTTCAGTGAAAAAAAAAAATTCATATCTCAAACCTTTTTTTTTTGCTTTTGCCAATATCGATGCACCCCCGATAAGGTCAAACCTCGAGGGATCACACTAAGAGTTTTTCGTGTTTTTTTTTTTCAAAGCACTTTAATTAAAAGGTATAAAAGAAAGGAAAAAGCGACACGTACCTGGAACAAAGAATTGTTGAGAGCCATCTTGCGCCTGTGAGTACTGAACTAAAGTTGGATGATTATCATTAGAAGAAGATGTCATCGTAATTGCCTGCAGCCCGTTTGTTTGGGCACCAGAAATATGGATAGCACTTGCAGGAATGACTAAAATTGAAACAAGATTCAGTACAATATAGATACTTCTATTCGATTACAACATCTGCATTATACGATGGTTTCGACTAAGACTAGAGGGTGTATAAAATAGCGCCAACTGGAGTGGGTTACTGCCCCCCCCCCTCTCTCTTAGATTCAAAACAAAAGGCCTTTTGGTATTTGTATTGCAGAATAGCCTTTTTTGGTATTCTCATTGAAAAAATTTAAAGAACTACATAAACACTCCCTCCTTAACCCTGGAAAATATTAAATTTAACCCACCCTCGCCTACCCTTTTGGTGGACAGCAGCCATTGGGTGTATCTACCACACTTTATTTAAAATCAATTATTGCATTTCCATTAGTCTTATAGTGGAAAAAAGAAAAACACACGACAGAGTCAATCCTTCAGAATTCCACATTTATAAAGATAGAAGATTCAAATTTCCGTAACATTGTTCTCTAATATGCTGAATTTTATGGTATAATTTTCATCAAGATCAAGTCCCATTTGAGTTTTTCCCCCCTCTTTTTCCTAATATATGCAATTTTCCCAGGTTAATAACTTTTGACAGGCTGTCCTAAAATTGATGAATTTCACATATTTGGAATCCCCCCCCCAGAGCAAATAAAATTCCTTTACATGCATTTACTTTTGGAAAATCCCGTCTTTTTACAGTTCCGGTTACCACTAACACGAGCCAGAGCTGCATTCGTAATTCTAAGAACTGCATTCATTCCGTAATTAAGGGCTACCGAGTACTGCATTTGACAATTCTAAGAACTAAGGTGCAAGGTTGTCTAATGCAAAGGCTTCTCCCCAAGAAGTGGCAACCCCCTGAGGTACATATAGCCATGATCTTGACACGGCTTTTTCATATGTTGATCTCAGGCGGATTAATATTGCGGCAAGTCGTTAGTACCAGTACCTAAAAAGTTACTTATAAATGCAAAACCTTATTTCATTTTGAAAAAAGTAAGATAAACGTTTACCTTTCCATAAAATCGTCGTAAAAACAAATGCCTTTTTAGCAATCCCCCACTCATAATGCTAAAGTATTACTTCTGCAAGCCTGAAAGCTTTTTAGGGTGCACAAGAATATAACTGTTAAGTAATTGCGTGGAACCTTGCTTTACTTTTTGTTAGATTCAAGACCAAAGAGTATGGGTAACTTATAAGAGTAAAACCGGCGCTAGTGTAAAAAAAAAACCACAGCGCCATCTAGGTGACCTAGCATTTTTCTCAATTGAAAATAAAAATAATTAGTTTAATTTGTATAGTTGCTAAAATTCGTGTAGTAGTAGTGCCTGATCTCAGTTTCTGATAGGAAAACAATTACAAAGCTTGAAAATCTCCGAGTGTCGCCAAGATTTAGATGGCATTAATATTTTTTTTCGCCACTAACGCCAGTCTCCACTCATATAAGTTACCCATAATCTTTGTTCCAGACTTCAATATTTTTACCCAAATTATTTAATAAATATCACATGTCAGCAGGTAACTGAAAGTACCAAGAACCGTCAAAATAAAATATTATTGTTTGAGTTTTTCAAGAGGAAACACAACCATAAATGTCTTCAACAAATAGGAAAAAAGAACCGTGAGTGAAAACTAGCAAAAATAAGCAAAAACACAAGACACCCAAACAACCTTTTCTTTAAAGGTGCAAATTGTCTTTGGGAACCAATAGATTATTAATGTTTGGATTTTTACACATGAAAAGCGCTGTGAAGTTTAACTAATTAGTATTTCTTATTCATTTCCATGTTTGTATGTGGTAACACTGACAAAAATATGGTATTGCCATGCAAACTTCCTCCTTTCAAGAATAAATATGGATGCAAAGACTTTATTTGGAATATTGTCAAAAAAAATTCTTAGAGCACGACTCTGCAGGTCTGCTGAAAATTTTAGTACACACGTAGACCCCCAATGGTTATTGAAACGGGACAGACTTATATTTCTACAACTACTGCATTTTATGTTGGCAATTTTACCAATTCACCAATCTACCTTAAACTTTTCATCGGAATTTCAATTTAGGTTGAGCCTCGCCACGAATAATACAACAAGAGTCACAAGGTGTGTGTATTTTAAGAAGCTTATATACAAATTACGGAGAACAGGCCCCGCCTTGCCTTAATTCATGTATAAGATGATTGGAAGAGTCCATAGTCACACCCACCTTTTCCTACAATCCTTATTGCCTCTCCTTTCCTTTATTATTTTTTCCTTATTATCTCTTCTTTCATTGTCTCCGAAGAATGGTCCGGGAGGCAAAAATTCTTTTATTTTGATGTTCTTGGTGCCGTGGTGCAACTGATATGGTGCTATTGATATCCTTGGTGCTAAGTTTGTCTTTGGCACTATTTCGATATCCTTGGTTCTCTGGTGCTATTGATATGGTGTTATTTTGATATCCTTGGAGCTATTTTGATATACCTGGTGCTTTAATTTTTATTTTGAGACTTTTTCTATCAATTACTCGAAATACTCCGTTTGTGCTGAACAGGATCGGTTTTACTTTTTCTTATGCAGTGATGGTGCTTCTGGGTTTCAAAAGGAACAACTCAAGTACGACTTCATAATAAAACTTCATTGAGTGTTTACCTCGACAGTACTTCTGTACCATTTAGAGTAGCATTGTACGAAAAGTACTAGAAGAATGTACACGTGCACCAAAATGTATCATTTTGCAGTTGTGGTTCTAAACCTGGGCAGGGAGGGGGGCGGCAGCTGCGCCCCCACCCAATCCATTTTTTCTGACATGTGACTTTAATTAGTTTTATTAGATATTTTTACACTCCTATGGTATAGCTTGCCTCCCCAGATTATGAGGCCTAAAACCGCTACTGCTTTTGTGAAAATGGTGCCAAAGGTACTATTTTGTACCATTAAGCATAAGTAAAAGTAACTTTTTGGTAATATTAACTTGAAGTATTTCAAGAAGCCTGCATTGTTAAGCCAGAAATGTTTGTTGAAAAACCGTCTATGACGGACATATTCGGGTCCAGAAATCCAAGAAAATGGAGCATAGGGCCCAAGGAAACCTATGCGGTGCATATAGCATGATCAAGTCAGAGATATAAGGAATTCAAAACTGACTTTCTCAACTAATTTACTATGATTCTCAACTTATAGGTTAGCATGTGAATGTGATCCTTTATGTTATTTAAAAAATATTTTCGTTCTACAGATTAAAATTTGGCTGGTTTCCTGAATTCGCGAATGTACATCTACATCTTTATCCTTTTTTACATCTACGTCTCTACATTCTTTTATCTATAATTATACCTCCAAACAAACGTAAAAATTATATTAAAAATAGGTACTTCGTGACTGTATGTTAGCTGTACAAATACTTGAAATATCCTTAGTGAACTTGTCTACCACACCCACTTATCAATGTACAATTGAACTCGTTATTTTTAATGATGTATTGGTAATCTTAGCCTCTTCTAGTCGTTCCTAGTCGGGCTGATAGTTTGGTTTTATGGTGTATGTATCAGAGTCAATACACTAGTATTGGCTTAGCAAAGAATAAAGTGTTTTTCATGCATTATTTCTAATTTTTCAGCCACTGTGTATTGTAAGGGCGGTAATAGAAGTTTTTTTTTTGGGGGGGGGGCTCACTTGATTAGAAATTAAAATTTTCTAATCTAAATAAAAATTAACAACCTATGCGGTGCATACTGCAAGATCAAGTCAAAAATATAAGGAATTCAAAACTGACTTTCTCAACTAATTTACTATGATTCTCAACTTATAGATTACATGGAAATAAAACAGGGCGATGAATATCATTGGTCTGAGGACTTTCCACAGCCTATTAACGACAACATGGCTCTTAATTCTGATAAGTTTACCCTAATCCAAACTAAAATCCCGAAATGAATCATTCAATATAAGCAAGTTACTCAGAATTTTAAGTTGTAGGCTTAAAAATTGTGTTATTTAAAACCTCTTGAATCGATGAAGTATTCTCCTATGCATGCCATATTTCCAAGGTTGGATCCTTTTACTGGATGTCCTAAGCTCCATTGTTGCGCCACCAAGAAAAAATGTTTATAAGGGAAAAGTGGTTGGATCCCAATTAGTATGAGTGTCATTGGAGACTTAGGTGGATTGGACAGGTGTTGCCTTAACCAAGACCCAATTTCTAGAAAAAATCTACTTGTGGCCTGTAATAGGCAAGAAAACATTTGATCATCTCGGTTTAGGCTTGGACGAGATGACAAACATAGGCTAACAAATCGCTAGGTGTTTCTTTGAGAGTGAACAAAGTAGGAGCTGTTCAGGTTGGAACGGAGGGGGGGCGTAATCCGGTATGGTGCCAATAGAATGAAAGACGGCTTGTTTTCAGGTACATTTCAGCACGTATACGTTTTTTAATTCTTCTCTTTAATTTCATGAGAAAACTTGGTTTGTATTTAATAATCAAAAATGATTAGGTTGCAGGGTCATATCAAGGTTTTTTTTTTGGGGGGGGAGAGGGTTCAAAAAGAACTTTTTAAAAACGCATCCAAACTTTGCTTGGTTCAAATCCCCTACCCTCCTGGATATGGCCTTAATAGTTAGTGTACACATACAGATTTACTGATTTGTTTGGTTGTTTTTCATGCATGTTTGTTTTTGTACATAACAACTGGCTTTAAATAGACGTATGTGTATATATATGCATATTCACTGAATGATCACAGTGTATTTGCTACTGATAATTCCTATTATTATATTATATTATATTATACTATCCAAATATGGGCGCAAATGTGACAGTTTATCTATCAATTTTCCCTTTCGGTGACATTTTGACATTTTCTGCTGATTTTGTAATTAAAATTAAGTAAAACAAAGTTGCAGCCATTTCAATTTTGATTAGTTTTGATCACACAACAAATTCATAAAAACCATGTAGATATGGGCTTATAAACCAGACACCAAACATTTCTCTACGACTTTGTGGTAACCTGGTAGCCCTGCTAAAAAAGGACTGATCAATACTACCAATATATAAAAGCGATTTTCATTTGTTTCTCAACATGAGAGCTTAAAACCTGCGACAAGGGTTTTAACCATGGTAATTCCAATCACGTACTTTTTATTTCGATCCACCGCCATTTTCTCTAAGGTTTCAAGGTCTTTTAGCAAGATCCTTGATTTTTTGCAATAAAATTTTACTATGAAGATATATTTATATAGTAATTACTATTCCTGAATCATATTTAAACGAAAAATTTTTCTTACAAGACAATTTTTTCTATTACGTGTTTTCACACCTTCGGTTACTATGGGCCGTGGTTCGCTGTTTACTTTACTTTGCAGCTATTGCTGCAACCATGATCAGAAAAAAGCTTTACAACTCAGAGCACATACCGTCATGAAGAGGATGCCCATGTTTTTTTTTTATATACTTCTACTGAACAAAATTACAGTTTTTAAGCTTTTCGCGAGAATAGATTTTTTTGTGGATTTAAATTTCATAAAATCAGTATGAATAGCTCAATATTACGACTTCATCTTGGTCTATGGTCAAGCTAATTCGAACGATTGAGATTATTTGCCCAGCACTTGGCATGTGGCCGGCTTCTATGTAATGGATTCTCACTGTTGCTTGTTTTCTAAACACAGACAATTTGGGCCTTTTCTTGATTAATATTAAGCATTAGATCAAGCTTATTCGTAAGTTATATAAATTGAATTAATTTGTACAAAATTAAGTTAATTTATATAAAATCAAGTATACCTGCAGCTAGAGATGTAGAAACATTCCAGCAGTAGCTCTAATTCACGAAAATGTTAAATGGACAAATTTTTTTTCAAAACCCAGTGGGGGAACATTTTCTTTTTCCATTTTGTCCATTGAAAATACAAAAAAAATGTATAATTCTAATGATAATACAAAAAAAAATGTATTTTTTTTAAACCCGGTGAAGGGTGCAAAAATCTAAAGGGGGGGGGGGGGTGGTTGGCTAAATAGCCACACGTGGCTATTTAGCTAAATAGCTAATTTCTCTAAATAGCTAAAATGTGTGGCGAAACAGCCGCAAATAATCATACTTTTTCAAATGTGGCTTAGATAAAAGTATGGCAACATCCTTTCGTTTTGGGCACAATATTTTCTATTTTAAAAAATATTTTTGTTTAAACTAGATTTGATTCATCTGTGACCCTTCTTTTAACTGGATATTCGAGTTTTTTTTCATCGGAGACTTGCAAAATAAACGTTAAAAAACGTACCTTTCAAAAGGCCAGAAGAAGTAGCATATTGAGATCCACTGATCGTAGTCATTCCACTCCGGCTGGAGGGAGCAATGGAAGCCAGATTGATTACAGCGCTGTTGTCTTCTTCTTCATCATTTTGCAGTGATTCCTTTTCTTCAAACAAGAAAAGCAGACATTAAATTCACATGGTCATATGCATACATCAGTTTTAAGTCTGTCATATATTATCTAGGACGAATTACCATCAACACTTGGATCTATAGCATAAATATTAACACAGTATGGAAAATTAGGTTCGGAAACGGGACACATCACAGCGCGCGGAAAGGAACGTTTCCCTTTGCGTCACGCAATAGCTTCAGTTGCTACTTGGCATTCCCTATGCAATGTGCTAAAAATTTGTCATTGCGCATGCGTGAAGGCGGAGTCATGAGAAACATGTGAGACTAATCTATTCCAAAAATCTTTAACGGAGAACATAGGAATTTTCCATACTGTGTAATATTTATGCTGTGGTGGGATCCATGCAATTCTTATTACCATAATTCTATAAACTGAGCCTCGGGTAGTCCAATTTCTACATAGTTGATGCATTACTCAATAAGAATGAGGACTTTTCGAGTGGAAGAATGTAATTTAATTGATCTAATATATGAACCATCCAAAATCGTCAAGAAAGTTTTAAAGAATTTAGCAAATGAAGATATAATGAAAACAGGTATAATTTTGTAAACCATGCAGTAGACAAAGAATGAATGAATCGGAATTTTTCAATTTCAAGCCCGGAAGTCATTATCAAAGCAAAATAAAAAACAAAAATGAATTGAGCTAAATTAAGAAAAAAGTATAAAAAGAAAAGGAGTAAAAAAGAAAAAAAAGAAAGAAAAATTAAAAAGGAAAAAAAACGTCTTAATAACTTCCAATATCATCATATTGTTGGTGTATTCATGCTATTTGCATGGTGATTTTGGAAGTTATCAAGATGCGAGTTTTTTTATTGTTTTTATTTTTCCTTTTCTTTGGATGTTTTGTTTTATTTAACTTAATTCAATTTTGTTGTTGTTGTTTCTTTCCGTTGATAAAGCATGTGAAGTCGAAATATTGCGATCTTTTTATGACTTGAAGTTTGTTGGGATTTTTGTTTTCTCCAGAGCTTTATTGAAAATATTATACTCGTTTTCACTATATTTTCATCTGTTAAATTCTATAAATAAAAAGAGAGTACGGTCTAAGAAATTATTCCAAGATTTAAACGACAATCTTTCGAGTAGAACTTGCGCAAACTACTTTAAGTAATAATTACGCTCCTTTATTTATCATTTTAATACATTTTTAGTTATGGGCTTATATCACAACCCAAAACATACTAAATGCAACAAAAATTAACAATACACACAAAATGTTACGAAAAGTTAACAAGAAACACCTTTTATCAAACTATGTCCAAGTTAAGATTAGAAACCCATACGCTAATAATATAATCGTAACAGAAATAATGTTACAAAAATGTAAAAAAAAATCACAATACACAAAAAAATGTTGCGAAAAATCAACAATAAACACCTTTTATCAAACTATCTCCGAGTCGAGATTAGAAATCTATACATTAATAATGTAATTGTAACAAAAATAATGCTACAAAAATGTAACAAAAAATAGCAATGCACACAAAATGTTAAAAAAAATTAACAATAAACACCTTTTATCAAATTATCTCCAAGTTAAGATTAAAAACCCATACACTAATAATATAATCGTTGCGGTCAGGTGGGGTATGTCAGACCCACCATGGGTGGCTTGGAAAGAGGAAGGTTTTCCAACTTTTATTATTCTTCTCATTATACAAGGCTTTAAGAAATCAAATTGATCAAGTCCACTTTGAAATGTTTAGGTCAAAAAATGTCACGTCAAAGCGCTCGTATAAATTATACATCACGTCAAAGCACTTGTTTGACTCTTAAAATGTCACGTCAAAGCACTTGTTTGACTCTTAAAATGTCACATCAAAGCACTTGTTTGACTCTTACTTTTCTGTAATAATGAATAAAAAAAGGATAACATTTTCCCCATTGTAATCCACATTTTAAATAATTTTTAATCATATTTTTATCAAGAAATAGGACAATCAGATGCCTTGTTGTGTGCTTTTTCCAAGTATGTTTCTTTTTTTAAATGCACCCTCCCCCCTAATGGTTCAAGATAAGGCCCTAAGGGTTTAATATACAGTTTTCTGTTATTATTGCCTGCTGCCTAGTTAAATAATTGGAAAAATGCCCAGAAATGCAAAGCAATGCATTTCAGTAAAATAGCCCAAAGCACCAAAAATCTCTGGAGTCAAAAGACAGATCAAGGCAGCTCATTGTCAGTTGCCATGCCAAGCAAGAATTGAGGATAATAGTTGATGTAGATTTTAATTTTAACCTGTATAGTTAAACCTTTTTAACTTTTTGTACCAACAAAAAGGAGAGAACCTACTTTTTGTTTGAACAATGTGTTATTTTTCATTAGTAATTTTTTATGTAATCGTTTCATATTTTAGTCATTTAGTCATTGAGCATTAAGTCATTTTATAAAGCTTGATTCACTACTGATAAAAATTTACTTTTTCGGGCATTTGAGAAATCAGGGGTTTCTCTAACAGATAATTGGCGCATTAAAAAGAAAACCAGCCATGATTATTTTTTATTATTTTTGCCTTCCCTTATTATATGAACTTAATCAAATCAACTTATGAACGGTTCACTTATTTGTCTCTAAGCACGTACACGAAGATTAACATTCTACTCATAATTTAGCTAGTACGTATTCAGATAATTGGAACACATATACAAATAGGTAAAGTCAGATACAGGCCTTAGAAGAGAAATGGGATTAAATATAATAAAAGGTAATTTAAAGTTTGCCTTTATTATGTTTCCATTGCATTTGGATTAAAAAAAATGGTATAAATTTTATTCCAAATGATGATGATAAAGCTTATACAGCGTAAATATTTAATATTTCTCTATTATGTGTTATTTTGGAATAAAACAAAGTAAAATTTTAGACTCTGGTGTTTTAACATACTGTAGAATATAGACTCATACATAATACATAGGCAGAATATAGGCAGATGATATAGGCTCAAACAATATAGGCTTTCTGAAGACATGGGGAACTACACCACTTGTAAATTGAAGTAGCACAAAAAGGAGAAAAATTCAGCTTGAATCATTTTAGTTATTTTAATCATGCATGGAATTTTGAAATCCTGAGTAAAACGAAAGGAGTTTTTCAAAATTTTACAGTGGAGCAAAGCTAAAATTTAAATTTTTAATTAAATTAAATTTAATTAAATTTTTAAAAAAATTAAAATTTATAAGCTTTTCACAAGAATAGGATTCTTTTGAAGATTTCAATACGAAAGAATATGAAAAAATAAATTTTGCAGCTCAATAATATGGACTAATTGATTTATAACATATTGTATATATTATAACGTATTTATTATATATTATAATATATTGTATTTATTATATTATAATCATACGTATTTAATGTATTGGTTTGACAGCAAAGTAGGTTACTGAACTCCTGCGCCAAAAATACTATGCCGAAAAGACACTTCCCCTCAGAATCCGTCCATCCCGTTGTGTTCCTCAGCCTATACTCTGTTGCAGTACATCGGGTTATAAAAACACATTTACCCCCGTTATCCCTTTATCTGTTTTTATAAAATGTTTTATAACTTGTTCTTATAATATAATGGAAAACAATTAAAAACTATTCGCCTGGTTTTCATATTGTTTTTCAACATTTCTCGTTTACTTTGTCTTTATTCAACTTTTTTTGCTTACTTTGTGACGTCTTTTATTATTTTGTTTTTCTTCTCTATCTACATTTCATACGGTTTTTCCTTTTTATCTGTTGTCATTACCTTATCTGATGGCGGCCTGGTTTTTAAATGTTTCATCTTGATTTGATATGCAAAATCAGTCTTGTAGGCTTGTCATGGTTACATTTTACGCAATGAAATCTTATCTTATACATTACATGAACCCTGCGTTTATTTTTTGGTGTTTTTGCGAATTTTGGTGTTCAATAGGCTATTACAATAATAAAAAGGTCTTCAAAAGCACTTAGTAAAACGTATGTAATTAATGATTTGTCTATTGTGCTTCAGAGCTCAATAAGGTGTAATGTGCTCTTTTACAGATAGGAATTCTCGGTTTAAAAATGAATTTAAGCTGACGATGTTTTTGCTTGTCGTCAAAGGCTCTAAGGATAAGCAATTTCTTTTGCAAAAAAACAATATTTTGATGATCAAACCACGTTTGATAGAGCAAATAACTATGACTGTTCAATAAACTTATTAAATCAATAAACTTATTGTTCAAAAAACAATATTGCAACAAGCTCTGTTGAACGCGGGGGAATATTTGCAACAAAATGTTGAACGCAGAAATGCGGGCAATATTCGGGAGTTGGCTACAAAGGTTGGCCTTACTTTCTTTACTTTCGCAGGAAACTGTCGAGCATGAACATCCATAAAGGGGACAGGGAGGCGCCATCCCCCCTCCCCGGTCATTTACATTTTACATTTTAAAAGGGGAAATAGTGTGAATAATGTATAAACAGATATTCAAAGATAAAAAGTATTTTTCATAACCCAATCCCTAAAATTTAGCTTATGGGCGCCTATATTGTCAAGCAGACAAGCAAAAAATTGTCAGACTGACATAGGTGAGCTGGCGCGGATTAGGTCGACTTGAAACTCGAATCCCAGCCGTTAGCGGAAAGCCTTTTTTACTATTGGTTTTTAGCGCAAATCAAATTATAACCTTCATGGCTTTAAAACAACAATGATTTTCTCTATTTTCTTCATTTTCTAAATCAGTAACTCTAAGAAATGAGCAATATTTTGAAAATATTGTAAAACAATAACTGAGACAACCAATTTCTATTGCCCTTTTATAGAGATACGTTGATAAGGACGATGAAAATGAGGTCAAACTTCGAATAATCTACTTGTGAATTTGATCTTCGCGATAATTTTCTCTCAGCAATCTTATAGGCCAGATATCTTATAGGCCAATCTTATAGACCTCCACGGTCTATTGAACCAGTTTTACCAGTTCCTTCAAGCTCATCCGGTTCCCTTTAATACACTTCTTGATAGAATAAAATCATTTGTCCCCTCCCCAAATTTTTTACCCTTCCCGGCACCACTAGATTTAAAAAATACATTCTTTGGTCATTTGCTTGAAAATTACCTTTATTGGTATTTTCATAAAAAAAAATAAAAAAAACTATAATGTTACACCCCCACCTGGTTTGGGGTTTAAATTGTGAAAATTCCAGTTTTTTATTGAGTAGAACTCGATGAGATGGGTGTAAATGTCCAGCTTCACCGATCATGGCTCATTTGCAGTTGGCTTACAACCATAAAACCGATTTCATGGTTTTCTGATTCAAGCAATAATTATGCACCTTTTCATCATTGATGAATGCTTTCGCGAAATATTACTTTCAATTACACAAACAGGATTCTAATTATTTTGGTTCTATGCTTGAAAATGGTTTTCAGCGGACAAATCTCAAACCGTGGAAAGACTGACATCCTAAAATATACACAGGTATATTTTAATAGCAATATAATGTACATTTTATACAGAGGTAAAGAAGGCGCAGGTATAGACGAAAGACTCCGCTATTTCCTCCTTCCAAATTTGGGGAATGGTTGTTTTAAGATCCTCAGACTAAGACTGACACTCTAGGTAAGGCAATTCCTTTTTTCTTCTTGTAGAGTTCACTTCTAAAAATTAGATTAGATTAGACGACATGGCGGAGATCCTTGTTGAAATATTTGCCTCTTTTTCGTCTCAATATTTTGCCACTGACTGACAAAATCCTCGTTTTTCTCACTTATTTGACTTTATTTTTCATTTATTAGATCCTTTTTTTTCTTTGTTTCATAGGTAAGGCAATTCCTAAACTTTCCGATTTTAATAAAGATGACAAACATGTGTATAAACTTAATGCTGAGGTTAAAAAGGCACTGCTAGTGGGAAAGGCTATACTATTCCCTCCTTCCAAGTTTGATGGTGTTGTTGCAAGACCTAAAGACTAAGGCTCTTGGTAAGGCATTTCCCTAAGTTTTCAAACTTTGATAAGGAGGACAAAAAGATACCCAAATTGTCCCAGCACAAGTGTACCATCAATGACCGAAAAGGTGTTTCCATCCCCGAGATCACCCGTATGCGATAAAGCCATGTGGTCAAATGGTCTTTCACCTAAAACATCCCGGACATCGATCCCCCAAACATTGATGGGCTAGGCTAGCCGGACTCTGCTTTCGCTCTAGATTCTTCGAACGTGAACAACTGCCCCTTATCTCTGTCATCTAACCAGATAGCAAAGAAAATATTACAGGCTTTTTTAGTCCCACAACTCTTATTCGTACACTTTACAAATATCTTGAATAAAACAGGCTATAAAGTGATCGAGGTCATGGATTTTTACAGAGACGGTATACCCTAGATTACCTTGTAGCTCGGCGTCAGAAGTAGATCGAGCTTCTGGTTCAGATATATGACCGCACATACCGCTATACGACCGTTACTGACTTTTGATATTCCAAAGGTCTTCAATAGAGTTCACCATAAAGGTCTTCTAAAGCTTAAATCATACGAATCAGTGGCCACGGGATGGTGGGCTTGAAAGTATCTTTGCGAATCATAATAATCCAAAGATCATCCATCATCCAAAGATCATCTGGTGAAATTTGGGGTTTCCCAGGGTATTACCCTGGGTGTCACCCTTTCCCCACGTATATCAATGACATAGGGAACCATCCACACCACTTTCCTAACAACATACTAACCCAGTTAGCCGCGTCAAAGAACAGAGACCAAATAAATGCTTCCCCATCCCTTTAAGCTATTTCAACATAACTGGGAAAAAATACCAGTCAGCAGGCTTGTCAGAAACATTTTTTACGGTTAAACTGGCCAAATATTGCGAATAAGGAACAACCCGAGAAAATATATTTAAACATAGAACAACCAAAGAGATAAAGAGTGTACTTACTTATACTTCCGAGTTAAAGTGTGTTTTAGTCCCACTGGCCTATTTCTTTGACGAATTTTCAATCCCGCCCATTTTAAATCACGCTTATATTCATCAAATAGTCTGATGGTCAAGCCTGGCATTATCATTAGCCAGCAAAAAGACCGCAAGACACGATTGGTTCTTTTGTGCAAACCTATAAGCTAGTAAAAGAAAAAAAGTTTTGAGTCACAGCATTTTTACAACTCTCTACTTCCCTATTGAGTAGCGGAATAAGATCAGTAGAACGAAAGAATATGACAAACATTTCGGGACGATTCCAAGGACATGGAGGTATATACACCAAGGCCTACTGTACGGGTTTGCTAAGATCTCTAATATTCTTCTTACGATGTACCGCAGTTCTTCTGCCCTAGGAATGACAAATGGATGGATAATAAACAGACTTATCTATTAACAAATGTACTAACATCATTTTTATACAATCCTAATAGGGGGATTAATGTTAGATTTGGCTCTCACTCAATCAGACTATCTGTCTTGTTTTTATTTTTTTAATTTTTTTTACAATTAGCCATGGCTTGATGCCCACAACTAATCGATTTAAATTCAAGTGATTAAGGGCTTGATGCCCACAACTATTCAATTTTAATTCGATTAGTCGTGGACATCACGTCTTTATTTTTCGGATAATTAAACTGATTTTTTGCGTTTTTAACTTACCTCCCTTCCCTACACATAAACACAGAAATAAACTACTGAGAAACGATATTTGATGTCTTACCCCACGAAATAGAGTATTCCTTACCGTCCCCAGCTAAATCATTTAAGATTTTTCTGTAAGATGGACGCCTTGCTAAAATTTCTCTTCTTTTCTTTGTTGCGTCGTCCTCATAAAAATCGTTCTCTGAGTCACCAACAACCTAACATTTAGAAAAAAAGAATGAACAGCGGTACTTTTTTGTGTAGAAATAGGGCTAAACAAAATTTTCCCTAAATATAGAAGAAAAATAAACCAAATAATTACCAATAAACTTGGAAAGGCACTTTAAAAATATAAATTATTGCCATGGAAACTCTTTCTGCTATTTTTAGGGGACTGGCGCTCGTCGGTTGAATTTTAATCTTTAATATAATAATATTAAATGATTATATAAAATAATTAAATATAAAAAATAATTATATTTATTTTCATAATTTAACATAAAAATAATTAATAATAAGCTAAATAATTACCAATAAACTTAGAAATACACTTAAAAAAATATTAATTTTTTTACCGTGGGAAATCTTTCTGCTATTTTTAGGGGACTGGCGCTCGTCGGTTGTATTTTAACTTTTCTATAATGGATTTTTATAGGATCCTTTGGAATATAGTCAAATTTTTAAACGATGGCCGAGCTCCATTTTGTGCTTGCTTTCACGCCAAGGCCCCTCCCCCTCTAGCGTTTGTGCCTATGGTTGTAACAGAAAAATCACATTAAGAGGATGTGCAGACGATATTACTTTACTGCGTGGATACTCAGAGAAAAAATTGGTTTTAAATATTTAGAGGTAAATAAGCTTGATATTTTGGCTGTATTTCGGGGGAGGGAGTAAATAAATATGATTTTATACAAAAAAAAATTAAAACAAAAAATTGAGCATAAGAGATACACCCATTCAGGTAAAACCGGCTGAAAAAGAACCTGGACAACACGATTCTGTTTAATTAAAAGAAAATACGATATCGAAGAATCGAATTTTTCGAATCACCGTCTTGCCAGTTTCACCGCTTTACTGCTACTACTACTACTAACAACTCACCGCAACACCAAGCCACCTGAGGCCAACACAACTACGCACGCTCCTCCTCCATCCCAACCTATTCATAGCCCCCTCTTTACACCCTCCTAGGAAGTTCACATTTACCTTAAATCTTTCCTAATAACATCCTCCCACCCAAAGCGAGGACGATCTGCTTTCCGTTAAGCCTTTGATGGTTGGCTGAAACGGACAATCCTCGGCAATTTGTCATCCTTCATCCGCAGGACGTACAAAAGCCATCTTAACATTTCTCTTATTATAGCCCAGGAAAGCGGGACTGAACCACACTTTTCGCAAAGCCTACTGCTTGAAATGCGGTCAGTCAGTAGGGTAAAAAAAATCCATTGGCAACTTCTCTGGTAAACGTCTAGCAAATCACCCTCCATTTTTTGTGGCGTCCATGCTTCAGAACCATATTGGAACACTATCGTCACTCTAGCTTCCAATATACTACTCTTGGTTCTCAGGTTCATCTTCCAATTCTTCCGAACTTTTAATACTACCAAAGTAAGTGAAATAACAATCTATTCATTACCCAACGTCACCTTTGGCTTTGATAATTTAGTTGAGTCTATAAACAAACAGGCTCAGACTTCCGCCCTCCCCCCACCCGACGTTTGGCCCCTTCTGATTTGATAATTTGGTTCAGTCTGTAAATAATCAGGCCTAGACGTCCCAGTCGACGTTTGGTAACTTGGGTCTTGATGATTTAGTTGATTCGGTAGTATAAGCAGAATCAGCTGTACAATGCAGAACCTACAAGAATGTGAGCGAGTAGATTACAGCCCTTCACTGTTGAAGCACTGACTCCAGCTACTCACTTTCAAATCATGTATATCATACCTACTTCTCTTGAACACCTGAAGCAAGAGGCCTGCTGGATTCGTGTCCGAACAAATTAAGGGTAACCTGTCATTAAAACCTTAAGGGCTTAAAAAAAAAGTACCACTGAGCATACGAACATGAGCTTTGAAGAGCAAGTTTTTTTTTGTAATTTCCAAAGTCTGGAACATATTTAAATCCACATATTTCATATATAATGCTCGAGCCACACTGCAAATAAAACCCGCCATAAAATAGCAACGATCTGTGGTCTCTGATCCGTATTCTTCGTTTATTTTAACGTTACACTTCCACCATGGATGCCAGACAATCTAAATTGCGAAACCTTGCTATGAAAAGCTTACATCCACAGTAATTCACTACTTATTCCAGGAGTGCTCTATCACTTTTTATTGGTTATTTGTTGCCCTTTGATTTTTATTTTGTTGTTGCCCATTGTGTTACTTAGTTATTTTTTTTAAAGTTGAGTGATTTTTCGCTGTTACTACGCTTAATCCAGAATAAAATTGGTGTTGGTATTTTAATTTCGAGGGGGCCAAGGCGACAACCACTTCTCGTCATCTGGTTAAAAACTTAGAAAGCCAGGTCTGCCACACCGTTCCACCACACTTGGCACAATTCCACCAAACTTTGAATAATTTTTGCCATGCATGGCACACTTCCACTAAGCTTCGTACCCGCCACCTGGTGTGCAAGTTTTGTGAAAGTGGGTGGAGAGGATGCAGACAAGCAGCATAGATGACAGTAAAAGATGCAATGCGATTATGTCTTTATTCTTACGAGATTGCCCTTCAATGCCTAATACATATGCTTCCTTACTAATGTACCCTTTTAGCTGATCCTTATGACGAGTCAGGTCAGAAGAGATGTGATAGAATACCATATAATACCGCACATTTCTGATCCAGCCATTATAACTTGAACTATCAACTCTAGGCAATCCCGATCTAAGCCATGGAGCCAGGGGTGTCAAACAAGAGGGAGGGGAAGCTGCCCTTAGTGTTTTTGGTGATTCGGAAAATAAAACAATTCGGCAAAATCGTGCCGCAAAGCGCTATGGTTTTAGTGACTCATTATTTAAATTCAGTAACTAAGAAGGACAAAATTACAACGGTGACAAGCCGAACTATAGAAGGTGAAAATGCCTGCTTACATGACCACCACTGAAATCAAGACCCAGTCAAAATCTCGTTCACAGTTGATAAATGCAGCGATTTTACCAAAATACATAGGCCGACACGTTCCTCCATTACATTAGCTATCTAACAAAACTAGCCCGTCCGCGTAAGGTCCTTGGATTGTATAACGCTCCACCCACGCTAGGGTTGGATCGGGTAACGCTCCGCCCACTCACCGTGAACCATTAGGAAGCCAAATCATCTGATCTGATTCGAATATCGAAGCGAGAAATCTACGTAAGCATCAATAATCTGTGACTCAGAAGCGTGGGGAAACAGATCAGTGTATTATTAAAGTCACTTTAACTAATAATTGTACAAAAGACCCAATTAACTACAGAAAACATGAATATCACTTTTATGGACCAGTCAGGTTACCTCACTTGATGCAAAGCTACCTCAATTCTTTTCATTTGGATCAGAATGGAAACGCTGTCGTATAGTCTCATCACTGGAATCAAGTTCCAAATCCTGCAGCGTGTTGCTGAAGCTGAGGGGCCATTTAATTAAATTAACAATAACAATTTAATATAATAAACAATACATACTTGCAAGGTGTGACCTCCGGCAGTCTGAATAACGGAATTAGATTTCCCGACGAGAATAAGATTGCCCTTTCCAAGTTGATTCGGGCTTTGAATAACTGACTGTTGATTGGCAGCTTGAATCACACTTTGGCTCTAAAAAAAAAATGTCGAGGGTCATACCTATAGCCTTTTTCGACGGTGTTCCAACTAAAGCTGTAAATTCCTATAGAAAATTTTTCTCATCTATCGCTTTATCTATTTTTTTTCTCATTAGTAACACATAATAAAATCGATTTATTTAAAAATGCTAAGTGACCAATAAAAGGCAGTTAATAAAAACAAAACTAAGATCATTCGATATATTTAAGTACCTGAGAAATTAATGGCTTAGTTCACTACATAACTGTCATCATCATACTTGTAGCAGCAGTTCCAACCATGATTGCAGTAGGAGCTGCAACCTAATATAGAGTAAACCAATGCCCAAATCAATAGCGGCCGAAATTAAAGACAGATGTTGAAGAAACTATCTAGTGATCAGAGGCGGTTTCAGGGGAGGGACAGAGGTGCCATTTCTCCCTGGCACAGAAATTTTAGGGGCGAAAAATTTCAAACAGATAATCTAACGGTTATAATGATTAAGGAATTTTATTAATAAAGCAGTGGACACAGTTAATAAATGAAAATAATTATTAGTTAATAAATAAAAATAAGTTAAAAATAAAAATCTATTATGTATAAAAATAATAATAATTAAGCATTGGCTAATTTAAATGATGAAATAAAAAATAATCAAAATATAAATTGTTACTTAATTAATAAATTGAAAATAATTTAGTTGGTGAATAAAAATTTTGTTAAAATTTGGCCAGAGAATTTTGTGAGAGATAGAAGGAGGGCAATAATCAAGATTTTGCCCCGGACAGAAGAGAAGCCAGAACCACCACTGCTAGTGACCAACATCTCTAACGTTGCATTATTTTGAATATTGATTCTTGCACAGATTCAATAGCTGAATGTTTAAGCTACAAGGAGAAATTTTTGAAAATTCTGAAAAGGAGCCCAAAAGCTTTAAAATGACATTGAATTGAAACAAAAAGTACGCTACGGAGCTCGTTATTGTCGAGGACCAATGACTGAAGGTTTACTGTCTCCCAATTTGAACTTCAATGAAAATACCAATTTCAGTATGGGTAGTACTGTAGTCTTCCTTTTTCAATTTTTTCTTTTTTGTTTCTCCTGAGATGATCGTACCCAACCGGCTCAGTTGAACGGAAATTCAAATATCTAGTCTTTTATTTAAACAAGAAAAATTAAAACGTCTTAGTCTGACGCCAAAAATAAATTTTGGCCCAAATAAGGCCACAATGTCGCAGAATGCGAGGTCTGAGATAGCCAATCAACAATTTCGGGTGATATACATGATGATAAAGATTTAATGAACGAACTTAAATTTGAAATCAAAAGTTCCAAACTCAGCGAATAACTCCACTAATTCCAGAGAAAGTAAACATATAATTATAGTGCGATAGTACATGGTCAGGCGAGTAAACTAATAAAATTTGTCAAGAAGGGGGGGGGGGGCTTCAACTATGTGAAAAACAAGTGGCGGGTGACAGAATACATTGGAATTATAATTTGGGCTATATGTTTGCAAATCAGGGGGGTGGGGTAACGTTTGTGTTGGGATTACTGTATATCCTTCTAGTTCTTCAAATAAATCTGCAAGCCGAAAAAGAAGCGATAATCTTTAACATGCATCGTGGATACCTTAAACATTCAGTACATATGTATTATACCGACCACTCCCAAGAAGTGAAGCCAGTCTAATCCATAATGAAATATACTAAAACATGATGAAAATTTAATACTTTAGTAATAAAATCATGGAAAGTACAACACGGAATTATGAAGAACAGGCCGCACAGAACACATTATATTTGATACCTCGCCTAACCAGCTCCATATATTAAATACTTAATTAAGATATTTAATCTAATATTATATATATATATATATATATATATATATATATATATATATATATATATATAAATATATATATATAATTTACAAGGATTCCTTCAATATTCAATTCGATGTATATACGGTACTTTAACTAAGGAAAGACTGACAAAATTTACTAAATAGACAGTTTAGCCATATATTATTTTTGCTAATAGCTGGACTAGACCCCTACCGGCGGATGGGGGTGACAAAATTTACTAAATAGACAGTTTAGCCATATAGGCCTATTATTTTTGGCTAATTGCTGGACTAGGCCCCTACCGGCATATGGGGGTAAAAATCATCGAACCTTCCTAAAAAAATGTTGACTACGTGCTCCTACATGTCCTTTGGCTTAGACAATAGATCTGAGAAATATACGAAAATTATCATATTCTACTGGCCCTTACCACCACCACCCTTAGCATGCGCCCATGTCCTCCTATACCGTATATCATTTTGTTTAAATTTACTCCTTCAAGTATGATGATGACAACACCAATAAAAGTAGCAAAAATGCGAAGACCACAAAACTCTAGCTATAGACGGCTGAATAAGTTTTAACAATTTGAAAAAAGAAGCAATTGGCCTTAAAAAAAACAGCTGACTTACCCTTTTTCTTTTCCGATAATCACAAAGATCAACGGGCATAGATTTCACATCAATACGTTCATCAATACTAATCATTTTCATCACGAATTAGAACAACTATTATCATAGAATTTTTGAATGTTAAGTTACATTTGACTGGTCCTGGCGTGAGCATTTTTCTCATGGGTTGACGTCATTTGATGACGCAAATTGTCGAAATTATCTATTCCCTTCTAGCTCATTTAGCCTGCTTCTCTTTTGAATAAGAAAAATCAAAATAAATTCTGAGATAAAGAACCATTCTTAAGTTGGCAATATATTGAATTTGTAGCGCAATAACAGTTATGCTTAGATTAGTTGAAATGGGGGAATAGGAGAGACAATTCTGAGTTAAATTATGTTAAAGATATTTTCAGCAAACTGAATTTTTTACAAGTTTTTTGCCAGAAAAAATCGTTTCATATCGCCGATAACACCCCCAGAGACTTGATTGACAAGCTGGTATAATTAGCCTGCTTTTTCCACCAATGAATACGTGCTATTTGAAGGGTTTTTGACAATCGACTGTCTCTAGAGAATTGAGAGACAGAAGGCTACCCTAACTTCAATTTTGAACCTCGACTTTTTCAAGTTCACTTAATCACGACCTTAATGCCTCGATGGCTAAATCTTAAACGTGACCTGCAACAGCTCAAGCATTGACTTAATTATGTTTAACGAGTCCCCCCCCCAAAAAAAAGGGACTTGTGCATTTTATCAAACACAGTCGAATAAACGTCGAACAAACACGTTTTGAATAAGAAGTTCCAAGAAATT
The DNA here is from genome assembly GCF_032884065.1 of Artemia franciscana. Taxonomy (NCBI): domain Eukaryota; kingdom Metazoa; phylum Arthropoda; class Branchiopoda; order Anostraca; family Artemiidae; genus Artemia; species Artemia franciscana. The sequence goes on along the minus strand of NC_088870.1, from coordinate 15,599,861 downwards.
GATAAAATTAGAATATTGGGGGCGCTGCCTTAGAGTCCTCAGTCCTTTTTTTCTTTTCTTTTTTGTTATCAATTGCTCATATCTTCAAAACGAGACGGTACAAACTATCTCAGTTATTGTTGTGAGATACTGGTGCGCGTGTTTTATGTTTGTTTTGTACTTTTATCAGCAATTATACTAATACAGTTGCAATAACGTCCATGTGAATAGCTGTGACTAATGGAAAACAGCGCATAAAAATTATCTTTTTGGAAGCCAAGGGCGAGTATGAAGTTTCTTAAGAAGATTCCTCATGACGTTCCTAGTCCAGGACCTTAAGACAAAGAGGACACAGACCCTTTAAACTCTTTGAATTTAAACGGTTAACGGTTTATTAGCAAGTTAACAGTAGGCCTAGATAAATTTTAAGGCAATAAGACTGCGAGTAAATTCAAAGTCGTTATATGACATTTACCGTCAAATTCAGCACACCTGGTCGTCTGTCTCTAAAGCAGTGATTTTCAACACTTTTCCTGGTCTGTACTCCTTTTAAAATTAACTTTACCATAATAAAAAAAAACTTGGATTTGCCTGAAGCAGCAAGATTAAAATGTACCAAATTAAGCAATTGTATATGTAATTTTCGAAAATCGACCCTAAAACCTTCTCATGCACACAGCTCCAGTTGAGAAACAGATATTATAGGGTAACAGCAGAGAAATTCGGATACCTGGTTGTCCTACTGGTCCCATCTGAGATGAAAAAAAAAGAAGAAAAAAAGTCAAATCCCGCATCTGTATCTGCTGTGCCAAATACCCGAGTCGCAACGTCGTCGCACCTACTTACAAAATCCCAGGATTTATAGCCCCGCCAACTAGCCCGGAGCTGGGCTGCTGGGTTTGAGCCCCTCCCCGAAATTTTGTCAGAGAAGTAACTAAAAAGTAACTAAAGTCGCAAAAAAGTAACTAAATGTAGGTAAACCAATTTGTGATGGTTTTGTAGTTCTTGTTTTGCAAAACTCCCCCGGAAAAAATACCCCCAGAACAAAAATCCTGTATACGCCCTTTATTTTAACGTTATACGTTTACAATAGAAGAGGAAAACCCAAATGGCAATAAATTTTTTCGAAAGACCTTTATAAATTTAAAGTTGTTCCCCAGTATTGTCTTCTATTGTAACAGTTTTGTGTCATCATATAGATAGATAACTACTGTTTTGAGCTTCCATCTTTCCTAATTAAATGAAAATCATGCATTAGGTCAGGCACGTGTCCGTTTTTTTTTAGGTAGTAAGGAACATTAAAAAATCATTAACGATTTGAATAAGGAGTTGAGAAATTCCATAAAACTTAGGAAAGTGGAGGACTAGGGCCGATATCCTCTTCTGCGTTATATGTTCACTCGGATAGATAATCAAAAAAATTATGCTTGGGAGTTGAACATAGCCCAGATCCCGAAGTTCCGCGTAGGGCAATGACAAGAAAAAACTTCATTGACGTTTTGAATAAGAAGTTCAAAGAAATTGATAAAATTAGGATATCGGAGGCGCTACCCTAGAGTCCTCCCCCAGCGTTATATCTTCCCTCGGATGGATCGATCATAAAAATTAAGTTTGGGAGCAGAACATAGCCAAACTCACCAAATTATACCGGATGGAATACATCACTGGTGCAGTAGTCGTGCGGAGTTTGGTTCTATCCACAGCAGTGACCATAATGTGTCTAAGGCGCTAATTTCCTTAACATGGATGGAATACATCACTGGTGCAGTAGTCGTGTGGACTTTGGTTTTATTCCCAGCAGTGACCATAATGTGTCTAAGACGCTAATTTCCTGAAGGGCTACTACCAATTTTTTTCTGAGCAGTGTTTTCACTCAAAGTTTCAAAAAATTGAGTAGAAGAGACAAGGGAATCAAGCTACATGAAGGATACCTTTTTTATAAGCTTTTAGGATATCATATAATTTAATTTTGCTTTTAATTTAGCACAAATTATTCCAATCAGAAAATAGAAAACACTAAAAGATATAGCTCTGAATCCTTCCCACAAAAAAAAACATGAACTAAGAGCTCATATGGCACTTGTGACGAGGCAAGAAGAGCTAAGAGCCAAGAGATCATATGGTATGAGCTCTAGCAAAATTCTATGAATCAATAGATTGATTTAAAAGAAAAACAAGAGGCTTAATGCCGATCAGGACTTAAAATAAGAGCTCTGAGTCACGATGTCCTTCTAAATGTCAAAATTCATTTAGATCCGATCACCCACTCCTATGTTATAAATACCTAATTTTTTCAAAATTTTCCTCCTCCTTTAGCCCCCCCAGATGGTCGAATCTGGGGAAATGACTTTATCAAGTCAATTTGTGCAGCTCCCTGACACATCTACCCATTTTTATCGTCCTAGCACGTCCAGAAGCACCAAACTCGCCAAATTACTGAACACCTCCCACCCCCAACTCAACCAAAGAGAGCGAATCCAGTACGGTTTCGTAAATCACGTATCAAGGACATTTGCTTATTCTATCCATCAAGCTTCATCCCGATTCCTCCAATCCAAGTGTTTTCCGAGATTCCCTCCTCCAACTCCTCCCAATTTCAAAAGATCTGGTCGGTATTTGAAATAAGAGCTCTGAGACATGAATTCCTTCTAAATATCAAATTTCGTTAAGATCCGATCACCTATTCGTAAAATAAAAATACCCCAATTTTCACGTTTTCCAAGAATTCCGGTTTCCCCCTCCAACTCCCCCCAACGTAACAGGATCTGGTGTGAATTTAAAATTAGAGCTTTACAGCGCAATACCGTTCTAAATATCAAATTTCATTAAGATATGGTCACCCTTTTGTAAGTTACAAATACCTCAATTTTCAAAATTACCCCCCCCCCAACTCCACCAAAGACAGCAGATCCGGCCTGATTATGTCAGTCACATGTCTTAGACAGGTTTTTATTCTTCCCATCCAGTTTCATCCTGATATCACCGCTTTAAGTATTTTCCAAGATTTCCGGTTCCCCTCAACTGCCCCCCCCCCATTTACGCTGGATCCGGTTGAGATTTAAAATTAGAGATCTGAGTCGCTTCTAAATACGAAGTTTCATGAAGATAAGTTAAAAGTACGTCACTTTTTCAAATTTTTCCGAATTAATCCCCCCCCCCAATAGAGCAGATCTGTTACAATTATGTAAATCACGTATCTAAGACTTCTGCTTATTTTTCCCACCAAGTTTCATCCCGATCCCTCCAATCTAAGCGTTTTCCATGATTTTAGGTTCCCCCACTCCAAACTCCCCCCAATGTCACCAGATCCGGCCAGAACTTAAAATAAGACCTTTGAGACACGATATTCTTCTAAATATCAAATTTCATTGAGATCCAATCACCCGTTCGTAAGTTAAAAATACCTCGTTTTTTCTAATTTTTCAGAATTAACCCCCTCCCCCCCAACTACCCCAAAGAGAGCGAATCTGTTCCGGCTATGTCAATCATGTATCTAGGACTTATGCTTATTTTTCCCACCAAGTTTCATCCCAATCCCTCCACTCTAAGTGTTTTCCATCATTTTAGGTTTCCCCCTCCCAACCCCCCCCCAATATCACCAGATCTGTTCAGAATTTAAAATAAGAACTCTGAGACACGATACCCTCTAAATATCAAATTTCATTGAAATCCGATCACCCGTTTGTAAGTTAAAAATACTTCAATTTTTCTATTTTTTCCGAATTAACGGGACCCCCACTCTCCCCCAGATGGTCAAATCGGGAAAATGAATATTTCTAATTTAATCTGGTCCGGGCCCTGATACGCCTGCCAAATTTCATCGGCCTAGCTTACCTGGAAGTGCCTAAAGTAGCAAAACCGGGACCGACAGATCGACAGACCGATAGAATTTGCGATTGCTATATGTCACTTGGTTAATACCAAGTGCCATAGAAACGTTATAGGTGAACCAAGCACACTGTTTTTAATACGCGTCAAGGCCCACGATTCCCCACCAAAAGGCGGTATCTGGCGATTCTGTCCCTAAGCATTAATACTTCCTAAAATACAAACTTCTTTGGTTATTCATGGGCAAGAAATTTTCAATGGCTGTCCTCCCCCAAATCGAATAAAAATCATGGGTACTGGTCAACCATTTTCCATAACTATCTGTTTTTGACAACAAGATGAACAAGAAAACCTCCTCTTCCTTTCCCACACAGAACGTCATAATCCTTTGGCATAGAGGGGAATAGTCATTGATGATTTATAATAGACGACGCAGATATGGAACAGTCTGGGTTTTCATGAGCTGCATGCGACTTTTTCTTCCACGCCAAGAAGAAAAGGTTGTCTATGTTATTTTTTAGTTTTTATTTTTTAAGAAATTCCCCTTTTATTTTATATTTCCTAGGATAATTCCCAATTCTTGTCAGTGTCTCGGTGGCTGTTTATCAGCTCACGTACGCGTATTGTGGTGCATCTGATATCTATTCAAGCAGAAAATTTATGAGAATATTGTAGTTTGGTCTAAGCGAAGAATAGCGACATTCTGTTGTCTCAAATCATTTTCTACGTAAAGGGGAACGAATTTACGCAGGGGAACGAATCTTAATTTTTTGGATTTATGTGTGCTTCTTATTCAAACTATTAAACACAATTTGCTTTTAATACT